>NW_024968156.1:0-13281 GCF_019238085.1 Lagopus leucura
GAGGGAGGGGGAGGGGGAGGGGGAGAGGGAGAGGGAGAGGGAGAGGGAGAGGGAGAGGGAGAGGGAGAGGGAGAGGGAGAGGGAGAGGGAGAGGGAGAGGGAGAGGAGGGCCCTGCCACAGCTGCCCAGAGAAGCTGTGGTGCCCCATCCCTGGAAGTGCTCAAAGCCAGGTTGGCTGGGGCCCTGGGCAGCTGAGCTGGTGGGGGGCAGCCCAGCAGAGGAGCTGCAACTGCACGATCTTGAAGTTCTTTTCCAATCCCAGCCATTCTACAATTCTATGATTCTTATAGCCAAGGAACCTAGAAAGTGCCCTGTCCTTAAAGAATATGATATTTAGTTAAAGTGCATTACACACATTTCAGGAATGGCCATGGGAAACACTCACTCTTTTTTTCCCCCATGTCCCCCACCAGCTAGTGCTGGAATATTTTGTGGATCATTTTAGACAGCTGCCTGGAGTCTACATATATCTTCCATAATTTAATGTCCTGTTATTCCAGCATAGACTATTAGTACAGTAGCTCATGCCAAGATGCAAAAGCAGAACAGAACTGATTTTTTTTTTTTTTTTTTTTTTTTTTACCCTGACAACATTTGGCCACAAAACGTCTTTTTCGTGATTCTGCAACTAAGAATTCTAACATGGCATACAAAATCTTCTTAAGTGCCCACTTCATGAAGAAACGTGGCCAAGTGCAAGGTAATATTTCTTCCTTGTAAGTCACATTAATAAATGAGAGTAGCAGTTACTGTAAGTGATCCAAACCATTCCACTTGGTTGGCTGCTTTGCAACTAAGCTCTTATACCAAGTCTACTCTAAAAATTCTGTGATGTGGATTCTGCTCTCACTCATAACAGGGTACCTAAGGACAGAATGTAGCTCACAGTTCTATTTGCCAGAGCTCTTCCCTTTTTCCCTCTCTCTTTCTTTCTCTTTCTCTCTCTTTTTTTTTTTTTTTTTTTTTTTTTTTTAATGCACACAGTTTTGTATACAGTTAAATTTATAACCTCCTTTAAGAAATATGTATGTTAATAGTGGACCATCTCTTTTTATACATTACTAAACTGCGCTGAATTGGGCAGGCATCAAAATGGGATGCAGTTTTTATTATTTTAAGTTGTGTCACATAAACATTATTACAGTTGAATATTGATTAAACAACCTAACCCTAATATTTCAGTTCAAAGAAAATTATGTTATTTGTTAACTGTTTGTGTTTAGCTTTTTTTTTTTTTTTTAACAGAACTATTTTATGATGCTTTTGAAGAAATTGTAATGTTTTAAATCATTCTTTCTTTACTAAAATTGCATGAAACTGGAAGTGCCAGTCATGTCAGTCCACACTGGTGGAGAGAAAGCAGTAGTTTCCCTGTAGTTCCCCTTCATGGTGGTTTCTGTTTGGTTGGTACATGTAAAAGCTGAATTGTGGGTTTTACCAGTATGGAAGCGTAAGGATTACTGCCTCAGCTCTCTCCAGGGTGGAAAAAAAAAAAAAAAAAAAAAGAGAATGATCAAGAGCACCTTGCACACCTTGTGTGCAGCAACAGTTTTAGGACATGTGAAAGGGATTAGGGCTCATGTTGTGAAAAGTAAAGCTGTTTGCTAGACCGATAATTCTGCAGATACTTAATGAAGTCTTAGACCCTCATGTTCCAATCTTTTTATGGTGAGTCTAAGAGCTCTCTGATTTTCTGGTTATGTGATGATTCCCAGCAGGAACAACGCTGCATGTCAGTCTGGTGAGAGATGACGTCTCTGTAAGAAAGTGACCGTAAACAATCAGAAGAAGAATTAGGACCAACAGGTCAGTGTGCATGACTGTATGGCTATGCCTCGCTTTTGAACCTTGTTCTACTTGTCGATCAGCAAAATGCCTTACCAGGTAGCTAGTGCACAACTTATTTTTTTCTACTAAAGAAGCTGTACTTCAGTAAGGTGAGCATGGAAGGCACCAGAAGTCAGTGGTATCTACTGGCAGAGAGCATCCTGGGCACTGCACAAGGCAAGCCAATGGCAATTGTGCAGAACACTCACCCACCAGTTTGCAGGTCAGAAACTTCCTGAACGTGCCTTTACATTCAGAGCTAAGTTGATTTTCTTTCTGGGGCTTGGATTCCTTAGCTTTGAACATTTTAAAAGCTCAATATCCACAAAACCTGGCAGCAAGAAGTTCCGTCACTTACTTACATGAGAACTGTGTGTCCTTCTACTTGTCTTAAATCACCCTTCTACCAGCTGCATTTTGTGCCACCTTTTTTTTCAATAGGCTAGTATCCCAAATGCAGACATATCGTGCATGTCAATTTTTTTTCAGACTGTTTGTATCTCTTGCTTTAATGTGGTCTCTATATTTGCCACTCAGAAGTTATGAGTGTTCCCTACTGAAAAACCACTGCAGATGATATAACCAGTTACCAAGCCATATTTTCATCTTTCGTCTGTTATTCTCTTTTCATTGCAAGAACAGCTACCTCTATCAAATTTAATCGGAAGAGGGCAGTATTTAACTGATCTTGGCAAACAGTTTCATGACTTCCAGTGTTTGGAATCTTTCAGCTTGGGGGATCCTCTTAAGATTCTTGGATGAACACATTTTTCCTTAAGCCAATTAAAAATAATAACTTACTTTAAATGCAACACCTCACATTCAGAAACAACATTCTGGGGAGTTTTTACTAAATCCTGCGGGAATTTTACAGGAGTACTTGCCAGAAGTAGTTGAAATTGTCTGAAGTGACATAGTTTTATGCAGTTGGATGGAAATGCATTTCATTTATAATCTTTCTATTTTGGGGGCTCTGAAACGTCTCACATGATGGCTGGTGATTTACAGTTATTGCAAGTAAAGGAGCTTTACTTCCTAAGGAGCTAAGGTAGATCTGGTGTACTTCCATACACTGGAACGGTTTCTTCCAACATGCTCACAGCTAAAGTTACTGCTAAGGGAAAAATGACATGTGTCTGTGGGCCTCAAAATAATGCATGTTTGTGTTGCATGTCTGTGAAAATATATATACAGCCCTGAGTCCATTTGGAGCTACATTGGTTTGAAATTCCCATTATTCACAAACATCAGTCTTCTTGCATAGAAAAAAAGCCATTTCTGATAACATCATGTTAGGTATAAAGGTGAAATAGTGGAGTTCTGGTGGTGTGTTAACATCATTGTGTTTATTGCTAATAAATCAAACTTTATTGCCGGAATTTAATCATCACTAAAAGAAGCATATTTGCTGAATGGATGTTTCTGATAAACTTTAAAATTTAGGTAATGTAGTTTTCAGCTATAAACTGGAAAGGTGCAGTGGGTCTATATCCATGGGATCACAATGTGTATGAACATCTATGTACTCATGTTAAAGCTTTGAAGAAAGAAGATGAAGGCAATTTCAATCGATGGACAGGAAAAAAACAGGTTATCTAAGAAAACAGCTTGTGCTTTAACTGCCTCACACAAATACAGAATAGAGCTATAGATAAATAGGTACAGCAGTACAGTTTATTTTGAATCTCAGTGTTTGCATCTTTAAATATGAATCCCTGAATATATGTGTACTTTGAGTTGTAAATATTCTTGAAAAAATCTGCCAAAATTATGACGTTGACTACGTTATAGATAATAGCATGTTGACCAACACAGACTCAACTTCGATGTTAAACCTCCATTTGTATCATATGAATTTTTGGGACATTTTCACTAGTAGCCTTTTTTTTTTTTTTCACAAACCAATATTAGTTTTAGCTGTAGAATTTATTTATTTTTAACCTGATCCATTTGAACTGAGGCTCTACTAAAGAGAGAGTCAGACTAAAACAATATGTCTCCATCACAGATGTTTCTTTTCTTTATTTCAGAAATAAAGTCTGTTGTTCTTGCAATAAGCAGTTGCAGAAATTGGAAAAAAAAAGTCTGTAGTTAAATCTCAGCTGCGCTGTTCTTACAGATCTGGGATACATGCAGTTTTGCTTTTTTTCTCTATCCCAGGTCTTGCCCCATGTAGAATGGGCTAGCAGCTTTTATTCCTCTTGCGACAGCAGAACTCAAAAGGATTTCTCTTCAGTCCTTTTGGATCTCAAGGAACTTTCTTCAGCCCATCACGTAATATTCTCCCTTCTGGCATTCAATAGCACTTCTGTTATTTCCTCAAAGAGGGACTGACCTTTGCATGAACCGACAGGATTCCTCCATACAAAAAAAGCATATTAGTTTGCCATTTCAAATTCAGAGTAGTTAATTATAAAAAATTGACAGCATGGTAAATTCTGAAACTATATTTATCAAGTGTGGCGAATATGCCTCAAAAGTGAAGTGCTTGGTGATGAAAAGGCAGAGCTTACAAGAGAGCTACATATTTCAGCCTGAAATATGTGGGGTGAAAAATTTTTCCTCATTCAGTCTTAAGTGAAATGATTTAGAAGGAAATGCGAAGCGGATATGACTATTGATAAACACACAAAGACATTTTATCTGAGACATGACCAAGATCAGTCATCTCTCCTTAATTGCACTTAGCTCTCAAATATATCTTAGCTTCATAAATGATTTTAAAAGCTTAAAACATTTAAATGAAAAGCATGGTTATTTGGTATTGTCATTTAATTGCAGTTTTTACCAAAATGTAATGCTGCCACAAGTATTTACAGCCTCGCAAACAAATCTGGTTAGCCAAAGAGCTGCCTTGTGCTCACATAAGCATAATAAAAACTTCCTCTTAAATGTATGTTCTAGTGTCTATTTTAAATCTATCCTAAAAGAAAAAAATGTTCCAAGAGATTGATGTAATAGATAATCTGCAGAAAGCGCCGAATTAGAGATGTTGCAATTCAGCTCTCCCAAATATTTCACAAATCTGCCTTGTTCTTCACAGCATTTGAGCATTTTTGCTACTCTGGGTAGTGTTCTCTCATTTAGTTCTCTCTCTAGGGAACTCTGCTGTGCAAAATCCTAATCCACTGACTTTATGTAATCTCAGATTTCCTCTACCCTAAAGCTATGTCTGCTTGGTCTTCGGCAGACAGAACTGAACTTGCACTGTCTGCCAGTTGTGATCCAGATCTGAGCTTGAAGTCAGTCTCTCAGCAAGACTTGCTAACTTGGGTATCACACTGTACTCACAGCAGTTTCCATTTCGGAGCTGGATGGCATCCAGTTGAGTTGAAGCATAGGCAGAAGGACTTGGTTTGTCAGCAGAAGGCTATATGGACTTGCTCCAAATGTGCTGAAGCATTTTCTTCTCACATGTGTTCCTGGAGTACACGTTGTCTGTTGCCTTATTGCAAAAATGGAACCAGCCTTCTCTGACCTATAAGATCACTAACATCACTGCTTACCTCTGTGCTCTTTCTTGGTATAAACATACCACTTCTCAGAATGGAAGTTTTGTCGTGGATATTTTGGACACCTGAGGGATGCATAAAGCATGCAGATTTCATATCCAACTGTAAAACAAGTTACTGTAACTACAGTCTGAGAGTGCATATTAGAACATAAGTCCCACGTGCATGTCAGTGATTCTTTTCCCTCATTTTTATGCTGCATTTTTTGGGGCTTAGTTTGGCATTTGTTTGCTATTGAGTAATTCTCTCTCTGAAGCAAGTCAGAAAGCCATTAAATTTTCCTTTCTTCAAAAAAATTATTTCTCTTTACAGGCTCTGATATTTGTGGTTCTATTTTGTCTCTAGTTTGCAAGGATCTGAACATCACTCATTTCCAGTTTTGCCAGGGCTGATTTTTTTGCAGTGTATTTTGTATCCCTCTTCTCTGATGTGAAGAATGTTTGGGAAAATCTGAGCAAATTGCTCCACTTTGAGCAACAAGACAAGAGTCAGTCAATCAGTGAGACAGAGCTACAAAAACCAAAAACCACAGCCAACTCTAGAGACAATAAATTCACTTCAGCCTGTTCTGTTGTCTCCAGGAAAGATTTTGACCTGGCCCTGATACTAACTCTAACCATCCTCCAGTAACTGAGCCCAAAAAAGATGCATTGCTCAACAACTGTTAAAAGTTCTCAGGTGTAGTATTTTAAAGTACCATCCGTAGAAGAGCAGCATATATTTTTTTTAGTTTTATCTCTGTATATAAAAAGTATTCGGGTTTTTTTTGTATCTTTTTGAGAACATCATAGCTCCCTCCATATGAATGAAGACTAGCACACGTTCAAACAGAGTCTGCATTTGAAGGTTTTGCTTACTAGATCTGCCACTTATGTAATGGTAACTTCTGGGAGAAACAAATTGATGTGCAAAAAATTCCAAAACCTAACAAAACAAGAGCTAAACAAGAAAAAAAGTCTGTGTCATGCCTAAGAAGCCTAAAGTAAGCAATAACTCAGACAATATAAAACCCGCAGTCATACATCACAAATATGTAATCCTTACCTCTACAGCTGATTATCCTTGATAAGCAATAATAATTTAACTTAGGTATGTGCCTAGACTGGTTATCTGTAATGGCAGAAGAATTCGTTTATGTCTGAAAAAATAATTGTCTTCAGATTCTGCTCCTTGGAAATTTTATACCTGTGTGGGAGTCAGGCCAACAGGCATTGCGAGTGGCAGGGAAATGTTCTTCCTTTGGCACTCTGCTCTGCTCTGAGTCTAGTCAGTTTTTGCTTTTCCCTTTTGTTTGAGTCTGAGGGTTGTCTGATTTATTTCAAACTATTTTTGTTTGCCTGAAGGTTGGAAAATGGGAAAAATCTCCCACATGCCTCCCTGTAGGAAAAGAAATGAATTCCTGTCCTCCTTTCCTTTAGATTTTTGGGGCCTATTCCACCGCTGCACAATTAGCGTGTATGTAACAAATAGCATAAATGTAACAAATCTCAGCATCTTCATATCAAGATGAGTAAAGTCTCTTTGTGAACTCTGAAGTGTGACACCAGAGTGCTGCTAATAAATTAAAATGTGGATTTATGCTAAGCTGGAATCCTTTCAAGCTAAGCATTTTTAAAAGCTGGAAAGTAGATGCTAGTGTCCCTAGAGTAAAGCCTGCAAAATATATTCCATAACTGCAGAGCCATTACTATAGCTTCCCACTGACTTGAAGACACACAGGAACTGGTACACTCATAAACAGAACCATTTTTACAGTCACTTTTCTAACTGTAACAATAATATAAGATCTACTGTATAAAAATGCACTGGGAAGTTAATTTTTCATTGACATTAAGTTTAATAACTAAAATATTTCTCATATAAATATACACATGTAAAATAAACAGACGGACTAACAGACCCCAGCAGCATATTACTAATTTTTATACAAAAATGTATACACATGTACATTAAGTGCATTAAAATGCCATAAGAAGTATCTTAGGAATGGAAAAAGAAAAAAGACATTGCAGTCAGATAACCACGGTCAGTAAATGAATAAGACAATAATGTTACTGTCTGCAGAAAGAGGGCCTTCACAGAACTTATTTTTCTTCTCAGTAATTTTCATTTCAGACATTTTCAGACAGGATTTTCAGATTCAGTTCAGTTGTTTTCGTTTGTTTGTGGTTTTGTTGTTGTCTGTGTGTTTGTTTCATGGGTTTCTTGTGAGGATCCAAGCTGTGACATAAAAAACCCCAGCTTTCTTCTTGCACCACGAGAAAAGGGCTGTTCGTCTGATTTGCCAAGAAAGCCATGAAGGAGAAATATTTGTTTTGGTTAAGCTGCAATGACTGTAAAGAGACTAGGGAAGAGACTAGGGAAGAGCAGTCTGGAATAAATTGATAGTTTTACCCTAGAAAAACTTCAAAGGCAGGTACACCTCGGTAACAATCACTGAGGACATTTATTTCTGCACCGTTTTGCGTTCTTTCTGCTCCTGTGTGAGCGTTCAGGTAACCTACCTGTGCAAACTTTGCAGTATTCCCACACTACCTCCATCATTTCCAACAATTGAAGGTGATATTCAGCTCCATGCAGGTCCCTGACTGTAATCCACTGATACGTATGGATTGAGATGCTCTTTGTTTTGCATTGTAACAGCTGTGCGTGGCCATCCAGAATGTGGATTGTGCTTCACGTCACATCACCATTGCTGAAATGCACCAGCCACTGCCTCACACCCACTGTTTGCTCTCCACAAACGTTCAGCAATCACTGAAGAATGCGAACGGGTGCCGTAGTCAGTCAGGATTTTGTCAGACTGCCCCTCTGCTGCCGCCTGTTGCACAGAAACAAAGTATAACGAGGTACTGGTGGGAAGGTTCAGCATCTCTTGCCACGTCACCAATTCCCTTTTTTGGAATTCTTATTTTGAGTGATAGTAGTTTTGGCATAACATCATTTTGGATAATACTTTTGTATGTTATTTAGTGGATATAACAAGAGGCTTTGAAAGGTATCACAAACAAACTTTAAGAGAGCTATTGTTCCTTAAAGTCCAGAATGCTTTTGTGTGTGATACCTTACACTGAGCTTTGCTTATTTTTCTGAACTTTCACATTGAGGTGTGGATTTTGATCTGCCAGTGGAGGGTAGCCTGGTGGTTTGCATCACCGATCATCTACTACAGAGTGATTGCTTCTCAAGGACCCACACTGCATAGTTAACTGGATGGGAAGAAAGAGCTCCTGTTTGCAAAGTGGAGAGATCTTGAGAGATCTGGAGATGAAACGTCACCGGTGTATTGCCTGAAACATTTGCCTGCATTTTCTCCACCATCCAGTCTAGGTTAGAGCATTAATACTAGATGTAGAAACAAAGGAAATAGATATCGACTCTTACGGAGTTCAGCAGCTGGAACTGAAAGGTTCTTTGTCTGTGCAATGTATGTGTTTCTAGAACGTGCCGTATTGTATCATGTTTCACCTGCTTTCATATGAGCATCCTGCAGGTTCAGCTAGGCTATTTTCTAGGTTTTTATCACTTTTTATTTAAGATCATTCCCATGGTCAAACAATATTGTTATCCTTAGAAAAACATGCTTGAGAGGATCCATTAAAAATAGAAAATAAAAGCAGGTTGCTTTGAAGATAAGCCTGTGGTGCAGACCAATATAAACACAAATCCAGATGTTTCAGAAAGTTAATGTGAAGAAAAACTCTGTAGTCTTTATTTACACTTTATAACAAATATTTTACTAGGTGGAAGTAAAGAATGTTGACATTTCACCACTTAGACCTCAGTCAGAACAATGTCCTTGATACCAAAATGTCAACATTCATTGCAAAGTTTCCGTCACATCAGTGTGCTAGGACACACATCTGGCATCTTTCTCTCTCTCTTTTATTTTCTTCTTTCTCTCCTTTTTTTTTTTTTTTTTTTTTTTTTTTTTTTTTTTTCCCCTGCTAACTGTTACAGATGTGGAAATTGGAAAGAAAGATAATTCTTACTTCTCTCAACCAGCCCTCTGCATTTAGCTTTCTGTTTACCTATCTGGAAGAGAATATGAAAAAGAGAAAAAAAAGCCACAAAAGAAAAGACTAAAGAGAAGACAATCTAATCTTATGTGCACAGACTATATGCAGAACTCCATGTTATCTGTAATTGATAATCCTTACAATACTTAAAGGCTCTAGGTTTTTGTATTATAATATGTAATTATCATTTCGATTTGTAACTTGAGTGGCAATCCTGCCCACAGCCCACCTTGAAGGTGCCTTCCAACCTAATCCATTCTGTGATTGTATGATTACAGAATCTGTAATTCTTACAGATGGACACACATCAGGTAAAAAACTGACCTCCATGGTTAAAAACTGTCAGAGAAACACTTCCGTTTTGTATCAGTTGTGTGTCAAACACAGAACAACCATTCAGCCTTTCCAGGGACATCTGGTAGCATATTCAGTCTATTTCTTTTACCCAAACCTTTTCTGTTTTGAGGAGTTTATGACTTTCCTGCCTTGCTCTATTTATGTGGCGAATTCAGAAGTTTCCAGTACTGACTGGGAGCAGATTTTGCCTTTTGGTTTGAAGAAGAAGAAGGAGGAAAAAATTGTTGACTTTGTGTGGGCTGTGAAAGACTGTGTACAGTCTTTTGTTATGCATTTATCATCTCTGTGTATATTTTCCCTGATGACTTGTCTGCCCGAATTACCTGTTAGTAACATCTGCGTTTCCGAAATCTCACTATTCCATTTGCAAACAGAAGTTGAAACAACCCCCAGTAGTCCATTATTTGATAGGTATGAATTCTTCTGAATAGATGTGGAGGACTCACTCCTATTTTAACTGTGAGAAATTTCCTGGAAGAAAAAGAAATCCATAGCTTGAGGTTATTTCTAGCATATTAGAAACAGAAAATGTTATGAGAATTATCTACACATGTTTGTCTTTCTGCTATGATTTGTTTTGCTTTGTCAGTCTGCAATCTGGAAAAAAAAAGAAAAAAAAGAAAAAAAAGAAAAAAAAGTAAAGTACTGTCATATACAGATTTTTCCGTGTTAACTAGTGGAAAAAAAAAAGCTCACAAAAAAAGCAAAATATTTAAAACAAAACCCACAACTTTCTACCAAAGATAGTATTTTGATTTAAGGTTTCTGACTTGGCCTAGAACATATCCCATGAGTCCCGAGTACTAAAATCAGACAGTTTCACTTCTGCAAAAAAAATTAAATAGTTACATTTTCCTTTAAATAGAAACTGTCTGGTTGCTTAAGGAGAACGTATCCCATCTGGTCCACAACTCAGGGAAGTGAAGATGTAATGTTTAGTGGCATATTACACAATTTTAGAACCATGGATTACTAAGGCTGCATTAAAGTGCAGTTATGCAGTGTTTAGCTGCTTTCAAGGTAAAGTACGTCTAAGTAAAAATATAGGTAAAATAAAAGTAAAAATAACTTGAATTATGTATTGCTAAATCCCATTGCACCTTGGAAGGAAAATACAGGTTCTAATGGGCTTTGTGAACCTATTGTAATATCAGCAGGAATGCTCTTTGCATATTGATATTCAGAACAGAAAAAAAAGTTATCACTTAAAATTTTATACCCACACAAATAAACAAGCCAAATCAAATTGATGTGCCTTCTATCAAAAATATGAGTAGCCTACACTCACCACTGTCACCATCAGTTTCTCCTAACCTCTCTCTTACGGTTAGAGAGAAGTCCATAAGCGCCTAGAGTTAGAAGTCCATGTGCAGAAAGACTGAAGACTTTTCTTCATTTTAAACCTGTTCCCTTGCATGCTGGTTCTCATCTTTTTGCCAATACTGATTTGGTTTCAAGATGTGATATACTGTGATGCGACTACAGCAAAACAAAAGAGTATGAAGCTGCTGGACAGATTGTCCTAATACCAGAACAATGTGTGTAATTTCTCGGGCTTTTACAAAAAGTGTAGTAGCAGCAAATAAAATGATACCACTATGCTTATGTTTGGCCATGCACACTAATACTGGTTCAAGATTAAAAAAAAAAAAAAAAAAAGTGGTTCCAGGTTGGCAATTGCTGTTTGACAGTCACACTGTAGTCCAAAAGAATCCTGTTACTATTGAAAAGTACATAATTTGCATAGATTACATCTGTATGTAGAAAGATTTCTTTTCATAGCACTCTGAATAAAACACAGTTTCCTGCAAAAGATCTCTTTAAAGGAATAATGTTTCATCTGCTAGTACAGATGATATAAAGGAAAGTCTTCTGTTACTAGTTACTTTAAACTATTATTATATATGGATACTGAAAGGACCTTTGGTGTCCTGTAGTGGGAGAATCTAGATTTTGTTGATGTATCTGGAGTGCATTTATTAGCTCATGCTTAAATTCAGTAAAACATTCAGGTTCTGATTGAATAAAGATGGAAGAACCCAGAATCATAGGAACCGTAGAATCACAGGATCACAGAATGGCCCTGCTTGGAAGGACCTGAAAGCCCACCCAGCCCCAACCCGTGCCGTGGGCAGGGCTGCCCCCCAGCAGCTCAGCTGCCCAGGACCCCATCCAACCTGGCCTTGAGCGCCTCCAGGGATGGGGCACCACTGCTTCTCTGGGCAGCTGTGCCAGGGCCTCACCACCCTCTGAGGAAAGAATTTCCAGTCCACCTAAATCTCCCTTCTTTTAGTTTGAAGCCATTCCCCCTTGTCCTGTTACTGTCAGAAATCACCAAACAGAAATCACTGTAGGTGATTCTTAAAATATATCCCAGCAGCATCACAGTGAAATAAATTAAGCTGTCTGAAAGTCGTCTCACTCATCTAAATATGCCTGTCTGTATGGTTGCCAATACATCTGAAGTATGTTAATTCATTTTAATAGCACTGAGGACTGTCATGCTCAGCATTACTGCTACCATGTAATTTGAAAATGTCACATACACATTTTAAAATGTTGAATTATGTATTATTAGAAAAGAATTCTTGAGAGCCACTACATTGTACCATAATTCTTAGAGTTTCATGAGGAGAGCCTGTAGTTCAGCAACAAATGAGCACGTTGCAATATGCTTGTCAAGTGATTATTTCCAAATACCTCTCTGGAGTCATTAAGATTACACAATCAAACCACAGGTTTGTCTGTTTGGAACAGTTGTAGAAAAAGAGGGGGAAAAAAAAAAGAAGAAAGTCAAGAAAAGAAGAAAAGGCAAAACAACCTTAAACACTTTTTTTTTTTTTTTTTTTTGCCTGTATAGAAAACCATTAAATTGTTCACAATGAAGTCCTGTATCAGATGATAAACTGTAAGTTTTAGAGAAAGACAATGTGTATTTCCCAGCAAATTTAGAGTAGGCAGCTAAGAACAACAGGGGAAAGAATTTGGAAGTCTCAGACTAATTTCTTCCATCTTACATACTTACAAGGAAGTTCCTTTACTTTATATTTCTTTATTCTTTGGGCAGAAGGGAGTAAGGTGCTCAAAGTCGTGCATGCCTGTATTATTTTCTTGTACCATGGCCATCTAAATATGATTAGGATGTCAAGAGGAGGTCCTGGCAAATCAGCCATCTTTGCTCCTGTCCTGCTTCTAACATCTAATGTTTGCATACCTTATCTTTTAGAAGAAACCAATGTAAACTTTCCTACACTTTGGTATAAAAGTGCTTTTCCAGTAAATAAGATTGTTTATCAAGCATCAATTAGAATGTAAAAATGCTTATAATCCTCATCTACTTATCTGTTAGGTACATAAAGCAAAGCAAAACTGAATCAAAAGTTCTGGAAATGTAAAATAATACCTCACTCACTTCTCCAACTGTAGGGATCTGCATTTAAAATTTCCTCGTTCATATCACTATATACATGCTTATTAATTTCTGACTATTTAAATACAGTACAAGCTATCACACACCAGCCTCTTCCTCTTCCTCTTCCTCTTCCTCTTCCTCTTCCTCTTCCTCT
>NW_024968156.1:13291-35198 GCF_019238085.1 Lagopus leucura
TTCCTCTTCCTCTTCCTCTTCCTCTTCCTCTTCCTCTTCCTCTTCCTTTTTTCCTTTTCATTTTCCTTTTCCTTTTCCTTTTTCCTTTTCCTTTTTCTTTTCCTTTCTTTTTTGCCTTTTTCTTTTTCCTTTTCCTTTTCTTTTTCTTTACCTCTTCTCTCTTTTATTTTTTTTTTTATTTTTATTTTTTTTATTTTTTTCTCTTTGCTTCCTGATTTTGGCTACAGGAAGAAACAGAAATGAACTGCAAGAAAAGCTATCTCCTCCAAACCAGACTGGTTTGGATAAAGAGCTCTCAGGATCATTCAATAGCATTTCCCAGGCTTTTGATGCTTACCCAAAGGTATGCACCCACTTTTCATGCCCCCAGTCACAAACACAGCAATATAATCTCTGTCCTTACAAACTCTTAAAAGTTTCTTGCTTTCTTTCAATCCATTTTTCTAGTTCTTTCCTGTTGAAGAACCTCCCCCCTCCTCCTTCTCTAAATCCAGCTCATTTTAAATCCCTTGGATCAATAAAAGTTCCAGTTACTTTCCATATCCCCTTCAGACGAAAAAATAAAAAATAAAAAAAATAAACGATCTTTCTGAAATGCTTATCCCTTTTAATACTTTCTTTCTCCATGGAATAATCTTTTAGAAAAGAAGGATTATTTATACAGTCAAGTTAATTGTACAAGGTTTTTTTTATACCTTTCACTGTTCTTTCCTTGCGATTGTCTCTGGAAAAGCACTTGCTATACCTTCTAACACTTGTCAAGCACTACATCATTCCAGAGGTGTCCTAAGGTCTAAAGGCCCCAAACTACAGGCCCTTTGCGATTTACACATAAGCTCACAATGTTTAAACCTTGTAGTTTCTAAATACATCCATCTCCGATGCAGTTTCTGCTACTTCCTTTTCTCTCTTTCCTCTATCTTTTTTTCCTGTTCTTTGTTTTTGAGTGTCTGGGCTTCTTAATCTTTTTCCCCTTCTTTTTTCCAAGCACTTCAGTGATGGAAACATTTCCCAACTTTCATTCTTCTAAAAAGGATTGAGGAACAGTCTGTGCAAATTGCATTCTGTTTTACACTGAGAGTGGAGCAACACCACCCCAGGCAGTGCTCCAGGAAGGACTGTAGCCACCAAATGCGTGAGAACTTTT
The DNA here is from genome assembly GCF_019238085.1 of Lagopus leucura. Lineage (NCBI taxonomy): Eukaryota > Metazoa > Chordata > Aves > Galliformes > Phasianidae > Lagopus > Lagopus leucura. The sequence goes on from NW_024968156.1 coordinate 14,439, forward strand.
CAAAGCACAGAGAGCCAAGAGTATTCACCTCTGCAGGCCATGCTTATGCTCAGCAATGGATGTTCTTATGGAAAGTAGTACAAAAGATATTTCTTCACTGGAAACCAGAGATACTGGAGAAAACACGTGATGGATTCTCATGTGGCTTGTAAGCACTGACTTGAATCCCATCAGTGCAGAACCACATTAATCCCCATAGAGCATTATAATGCCTTGTGCCTATAATAATAAAGTTGTTTATTTCAAGTCTCCCAAATGTATCAGAGAAGGGTCGTTTCCAGCCCGTTTTTAGGATGTACTTTGTATACACCTTTTTCATACAGCCAAGATATAATGAAATAGGTGTTATTTTCCTAACTTGTCAATATCTTCAACTTGCTTTTGGGTTGTGATATTTACCTAGCAGCTCAGGTAGATCTTGATAGTCTCAAGTAGTCTCACTATTCTGTATGCATACCAAGGATTCATGGGAAAGCTTGTGTTAGTACCTTCGTTCAAGATGCAGACAGTGGTTCTTATTGTAGTATTCTTTTCTATCCTTAGTCATCTTGGCTTAGCCGCAAGCTGTACAAGCTGCCTGTATGTCTCTATACTATATTTTTAGAGACGCAAATAGCACTGAGATATAGAGGCACTGTTTTGCCTATAAAATACTTTACATAACCAGTCCTAAATAAAAGGCAGAAATGTAGCAATATACTAGTTCTCCCATGTATCTATCAGCAAGTCTAAGATAACCTGATGAATCTATAAGCTGCACAGAAATAATGTGTAGAATTTGCACAAGGTTTTGCTTGCTGTGTATGTTGTAAAAGTTAAGATACTTCCTCTTCCTTCACCACAAAAGTCCCTTGAAAAATGATCTCTGAAAAAAAAATGCTTCTAGAAACTTGATCTTAAACATAAAAGGTTGTGGGTTTTTTTGTTTGTTTTATTTATTTATTTTTTGTTTTTGTGGAAGGGAAATTGAAGGATCATGGCATCCTGAAGGTTAGGACAGCTAAACCAGACTAATCCCCACACCAGTCCTGTTGGCAACACCTTCATTAGTTTCAGCAGCCAAACGTGAAGCCAGCCAGCAGCATAAAGAAATCCAGCCAAGAAGACAGCTACAGTCCCACATATCAATGCTGGAAAAAACACATTCCGGAGCTTGGCGTCTGTGCTCTGAAGCTTGCCAAGCACACCCTAGGAGTGGCCACACATGTTCTGGCTTTCACAGCAGAGGAGCAGAATGAAAACAGGGGAGCTGAGTGAGCCACAGTGTGAGTGGTACAGAACACTGTACCACGGTCCATTTCTTTCATCTAGAAAATGGGAGACTTTCCTGAGATGTCAGAGAGAGGGAGCGCATATTTTCCCTATTGTACAGGAAACGCACTGTTTTTCATTTAAGTCCAGAACTCTGGGACATTTATTCCTGTCTGCTGAAACTGTTCTGTCTCATTATTGTAGGATATTACTTATATTTGTATATGTATGTATGTAAAGGTTTTAGTAATGCTTTGACACTGTACCTCATCCTGCTCTGATAAAAAGGTACGCGCTCCACTGAGTGATGAACTTGCTCAGTGATAGAGCCACAAAGGTCATGCAGAATGGAGCTATATCTGACAGACAGCTGGCCACTAATATTGTTCCTGTGTGCTCAATTCTAGGGCCAGTTCTGTTGGAGATTTTATCGGTGATCCGGATGCAGGAGTTGAAATTGTCCTTAACTTTCAACTTAAATTTGCCAATACTACTAAACCAGGAAATGCTGTTGCCTGCCTGGAGGGACAGGAAGGTTTGGAGAAGTTCATCATGAAGTTCAAGAAAGGTAAATGCTAGATTATGCATCTGAAGTGCAATAATATGAGACACAGGCACAGGATGGGAGTTGATGGTCTGGAGAGCAGTTCAGCAGAAAGGAATCTGGGGGTACTGGTCAATAAAAGGCACAGCATGAATCATCATTGTGCCCTGGCAGCCCTGGCATAGCCAACCGGACAAAATAGGTGATTCTTCTGTTACTGTTAGTGTTGTTGCTGCTTCACCTTGAATACTGTGTTCAGTTCTGGCCTGCACAGTATAAAAAGGGATGATAACTTTCTTGAATGTGTCTGGAGGAGGCCTCTAAAAGCTGGTGACAGAGCTGGAAGCAATGTCCTGTGAGGAAAGGCCAAGGATGCTTGATTTGTCTACTTTGGAGGAGGGGAGGCCAGGAGATGACCTCAATTCTCTCTACAACTTCCTAAAGAGAAGAAATGGAGAGAGAGGTACTGATCTCTTCTCCCTCAAAGCCAACAGCAGGATGCATGAGAATGGCACAACATTGTTCCAGGGAAGGTTCAAAATGAACATTAAAAAATAATGTCTTTATTGTGAGGGTGATGAACCCTGTAACAGGCTTCTTAGTGAGCTGGTTGATGCCCCAAGCTTGTCAGTGTCCACAGGACATTTGGATAATGCCTTCATCAATATGCTTTACCTTTTGGTTAGCGCTGAACTGTTCAGGTAGTTAGACTAGATAATCTTTGAAATTCCAAATGAACTACTCCAGTCTGGTCTATGCTTAGTTTCTTGGAAATGAATTGGGATGACAATCCAAAGCAATCAGAGAGCTATGCAAATGCTTCTCTGTTTCCACTAACATAGAGCACATCTACTATCAAAAGGGATTTGACTTCCATTACAGCTTTTTACTATAAATGCATTAAGGACTATTCCATTAGATGGTGAGGCCTTAAAAATGTAAGCATGACTGTACTTGTGCAGTCTAGGAGGGATCTGGTATTCGAACTGAGCTGGTTACTCTGCCTGCAGCACTGAGACAGAATCATAGAATGGTAGCATTGTTCTGGTATTGTCTGCAGAAAATTCTCTCTGTCTCAGATCTGTTTTTCCTACAAGTGATCAACAAATATCTGCTCCTCATTCTTCGTATACATACAGTTGAATAATAAGCTGTATGCTGCCACTGTAAACTATGGGGAAAAAAAGGGAATTCATCAAGCAAACTAAGGAAATTATGGCATATTCCACATTGACAGTGATGTAATAGCTCTGGTCAAGTTGAAGAACTTAAAAGACCTTACTTACCTGTGACATGTACACCAGAATAGCACTGGATTTGGTACTAGAGAGGAATAAAAGAGTGTTCCACAGAACTATTGGATATTCTTTTCAATTCCTGGCACCTCATAATCATATTTTTAACACTTTTCTAAAAAATTTGATTAATCATTATTCCTGGCTATGCAGTGAGCATACAGACAGCACAGTATTTGCACACAGCTGCGAAAAAGACATAGCATACTTTTCACTTGTGTCCATAATTCTCAATAACCATGACTGATTTTCTCTGAACACAGCATTGCTTCTTATGGTATTGTTTACTCCGACACTGCTTTTTTCCCATTCTTGTGCTTTCGCTCATGCTGTGCCATGTAGCTTTCTGGGGTTAGTTTATTGTTAGGCTCTTTTCCTTTCTATTTCAGTGGTTCTGAGCGGCTCTGAAATGTCAGTGAATTGTCCCTTCTGACAACTTTCTCATCACGTTTGCTACGGAGTTCCTGTCAAATTATCAGTCCCGAAGGATAAACAGTGATACATTCCTGCAGGTATTCTGCTCATTCTGACTTCTCTTAAAAACTCTCTGTTCACTGGGAATAAATCATTAGACATAAAAATTGACTAGGAAATAAAGCAGCTTTTCTAGATTCTGTCTTCTAGAACAACAGACAAGTAGTTAAAGTAAACAGTAATTTAAAAATATCATCCTAAGATATATGGGCTTAGCAAACTTAAAAAAAAATCTGCTGCAGGTGGATGGATGCATGCAGAAAATTATCAAATACCGTGCAAACAAATTCCAGATGCTGAGGACTCCTTTGCTTTCTTTTTGTCTCCTGACAATGTATATATTTTTTCTTAACTCAGTTCTGCTCAACACTTAGAAACAGATGTACAACCCCCAGGAAAGCAGCCATACCCAATCTTAAAATATAGCCAGTCATCAGAAGTTGGGAATGTATCTGAAAGATCAAGTAAAATGGTAACTGACTATATTCAACAGTATTTTCTGAGGTTCCTTTGCAGAAACAAATAGCAGTTCCAGTGGTTGAACTGGAATACTATGCAGGAGTAGTCCAAATAAGAGTCTTCTTGCTAGGTTGACCAGCATTGGGAATGACAATTAAATAGCACTGTAGAAATTTTAGTTAACTGTGATATCCTCAGGGAAGTTCAAGCAGATGTTTGCAATGTTGATGATATATTGCTCAACTGTGCTGAAAACCAACTCAGCTACTGAAACATCTATGATTACAAGGGCATAGGGATAGCTCCAAGGCACAAATTTCATCTTCTTTAATGCTTTGCAGTGCCTGTGTTGCACCTTTATGAAACATCTTCAGTAAATTTTATCCAGAGTGTTACCTGCAAAGACACTTGTAAGTAAGCAGCAGTGACAACAGCTATCCTCTACTGAAAAATGAATGGAACATTTTGGAAATTGAATGTTGGAATCCTTTAACTTCAGCATTATACAATGATTGCATATAGGTGGGTCAACTCATGGCTGACTGTCTCCTATGAATAAGAGATGTACAAAGACTAAGAACTGTAGTTAGTGATTGGTAAAAGTTCTGATGTCAATTCAAATAAAAATAATAAGTAAAATTGATAGGACTCATGTAATCTCTGAGAAATATTTGTTACGCCAAACACTCAGAAAGCCAGTCTGTGAAATGTGATCATTACCTGGGGATGAATTTGGTATGAAGTATATTTTTACCCATTTTATAGCTTTGATAGACTTGGGTTTTTGTGAGCAAAACCTTCTACTTTGCTCTGAATCATTACAAAGTGATTAAGTCATCGCTACAGACATATCTTGGTGTGAACTAAATGAGGTATATACTAGCTCCACCAAGACGACTTGAAAACTGTTCTTGTGTCAACAGTTCTACAGCAGTGAAGTAAATATTTTTTTTTATTATTGGAAGAAAAGCTTTGTGTTCATATAGGAATAAATTTAACAGTTCAAAGGATTTAACACATTTCAGCACATTCCTTACAAAAGCTACCGCTATCAATCAAAAAAGATACAGGCAAATAGTGTTTCCTTTGAGTACTTATTGATGTATTCTCAGATAAATATTCTGAGCATCCTAAGAGACAGGAAAACATAGCAAGGAAGCATAGATCACATGCTTTTTTAACATTTGTCTGTGAGATGATATTGAAATGAGTGCTACCATGGATACGATGTTAGCTGATGTCTGAATGTACAGCTGAGGTGGTTTTCAAAGTTTGATTGGCTTATCATACTTGCAAAAGATCTGCATGCACATAATCAGTCAACCCTCCATTCATATTCTATGGTGGCTTTCAAGAGCAGTATGCAGTGTCGCTTACTACAAGATTTCAAAACAGGATACTTGTTATTTAAGTGCAAGTTCAGGAGATTGCTATACCAGCATCTGTGAGAACATATAGAATTTATTACTTCAGCAAAAAGTCAAAATTAATTTTAATTTCTTAGGATTCTTATACAAGACTAATCAAATTTTTATTAATTCTTTTCAGTCACAAAGAAAGCCTGAGAGAATTAGTCTCTAACAACAGACATCCACTCATATTCAAGGAATCTGGAGAATTTCTGAATGGAAGAACTATTAAGAACAGACATACATCCATTTGCTTTCCTCAGGCCAGCGGGGAAACAAAGAGTTTTAAGCAAGTTGTGAAAGATAGCTCCAACCTGTAGGTTGTTATTCCAAAAGGAAAATCCAGAAGCTGGTTATTTACTGTAGTTCAATATAAGGCAGTCCAGGCGGGCTTCCTTGAAAACTATTATGTGGGGCATAGAAAGGTTTATAGAAACATTAGAAACATAGAAACATTATTCTGGAGTGCAGCATATACAAAAAACATTACATTGACATAATGTTTTTTTTTTCTTTCTTGTTTCATACTGACTACAAAACTGACTTGTGTTTTACATACAATTTTTTATTGTTAAAGTGTATATTTAACTGGTGGGAACAGAATATCAAGTGCCTACTATAAAGCAAATTTCAAGTTGCCTAATTGGCTCTGTGTTTGTTGGATGAGTATAACTTGGTAGTAAAGAGCACAGCAGTAAGGAAATAAAACTACTTTAAGATATAGAGGAAAAGCACGGTGGTTTCACTTTGGTTATAAGCAAAAGAAAGAAAGAAATAGCTAAAAGCAGTCAGTTTCAATGACCCTGCAAAGTTGAAGCTATTCTGAGGACACTTTTCTGGCAGAAAGCAGGTGGTATTAGATGTTCTTATTCATCAGCTTCTGAGACTTTCCAGGAATAAGACAAAGTCTGTTTTTAAGTGACAGTAACGGTCTGTCTTGAATGCTTTATTTTTTTTATATTCTTCCAGATACTCCTGGCAAACATCACATATCCCCAGAAATTGCCTAGCAGTGAAAATATGTTCTCGCTTTGTGGTTTCAGTGTAAAACTATTTAAACCTCTCTGTCCTGGATACACTATTCATTAAGCATGTAGTTCAATATGAAAAACTGCTGGAATACAGCAATTATGTTTTAATTTTTTCACTGATATAATTGATGCATCTTCCTTCTGGTTTGGTAGGGAACGTTTATTCGATTACTGGAAAACTTGTAACTTTATGCTGCACTATAAAATGCATAGAAATGTTTTGCTCTTAGCAACCAATCATTTTCAAAATCCACATTCTGTTTTAAGTTGACAAGCAACACAAAAATACTATATAAGATTACTTAAAAGTATTTATTATTTATAGGATCAAGGAACTGACCGGAAGCCACTGCACTGTCAAACACAAGAACTGGCTCTACTTTGAATGGGACTGGTTTTTGCTTTGGCAGGCATTGAGGCTGCTTGGATTCAAATACTGCATGGTAGCAGAATGAGAGAGATTTTTCCGTCCTATTGGTTTTTGATAGGATCTATATGTGATCTTTAATGCTAATTGCCTTATAAAAATATGTAGTACGCATAGTCCAGATGCATTTTTAATGTCTTAATGTTTTTGCAGGCTGCTGTGCATGTTGAGATGCTGTAACAGTGGGTCTGGAATGTCATTCCTCACTATGAAGAGCTGTGACAGACTACTATGAAAAAAAAGTGTAACTTAAAGAATTTGGCCTTTAGTTTTTCAATTTTCTTAAGAAGTAAATGATTTTCCCAAATGTTTCAGTGACCACCGAGGCATTCTTTAAAAACCTCCATTCTTAAAATGTTTCTGTGCTGCAATTTCTGTAAATAATAGAATGCTTGTTCTTTTCCTTCAAGAGCACGTCAGTATATTTGGAGCTGACAAGGAATAAAGTCATGTAAATCTGGAGCCAAGTGAATGTAAATGATATCAAAAAGGGTGTTAACATGGCTGTGCATCTGCAATTACAGTTGGTTACTATTTTAAACTTCCATGTATAATGTATAACTAGTTAATGTTATGAGACTTGATTGCTGGAAGATTAGGATTCAATAGCAGGAATGTAAGAGAAGATAATGCTGAAATCAGTTTAAACTTACATAGTTTTGTCTGTCAGACTCAAAAATACATTTGGAGTCTGTTGGGTAGCAGTGGAGATACAAAGTAATTGTTTTTTGTAGTGCAGTACTTCAAAAGTGCTTTACTGCTTTTTAAGTAATAGTTATACTTATAAGTTCAAACTGTGGTTCTAAATTGAACAAAATAGCGGATGTCAAATCCAGTCAATTTTATGCATTAAAATGTTGTGTGGAGTCACATATGCATCTTCGTGTATGTTTATCTGGCTTCTGCATCATAGAACCACCAAAAAGTTTTTCTTAGCTGGCAGACTGCTGGTGGCTAGGAAAAATATTAGCAGTGGTAGCTTGTGTAGCCCATGACTGTGAAATTTGTGTGAATCAATATTATCTATATATCATGGTCAAAATAACTATCAAATTAGTTTTTTTGTTGTTGTTTTTTGTGTTTTTAAATAGAATTCTGTCTCTAGACATTTTAATGAGAAGTTACTTGTGTCCCCTTAAATGAACTATTATTATTTTTTTCTTAGCATGAACTAATTGCTGAAATACAATATTAAATGCCACTGGCAAACATGGTCTCGATTCTCAAATGTTTCTTGCAGTTCTGTTTGATAAATAATGGGAGATCATGCAAATTAAGAATGGTCACAGCACTCTTTGCTTCCAGTGTAGTAAGAAAAAGACATATGCATTAATTATCTTAACTAGAACACCGGCATTAATTCAAATTGTGCTAAATTATACCAGTCAAAACAGCTTTGTAAGCTATTTTGCTGTTATTTATTGTGAAAAGTTTCCATTGCCATTGCCTGTAATTCTGGAAAGAACAAAATAGTTGTATGCATATTACATCAGATGTTTTAGATCTTCATTTTATGCCATAATGATGCTGTTTGCGGTAGCAGTTAGGCATACAATCTAACATAAGGATCTTAGAAAGTCACCACCAGCTAGCACCTTTTATTTCCATTTGAGTATTTATCAATTAACCATTAGTTCTAGTAGTAGGTTATTACCTAAACAAACCGTAATAGACCAAATAAACTTGTAATGAACGAAGACAGTTTTTTCTCCTGGCCTCCTATGGCACATCCCTCAGATACTCATTCATCATTTGCTTTCAGCCTTTCTCGGTTCTAGATCTGAGTTTATTCTTCCAGGTGAATTTAAGCCCACTGACAATAACTTTGTCTTAGTTATTTTTGGTAGATCCCACAGACCTGTGCCAGCAGTGTGTTAGCTGCCAGCAGAAAACAACTCCATGAGCATATACAATAAAGAAAGACTTCTGTGAGAAAAATATGTAGCATATGCTTTCTGCATAAGTTGGTAGAGGTTACCCAATGCAGTATATGGTACAAGGGAACAGCACACTTTAGGTAGATCTGAGTAATCCCAAGAAAGTCTATTTCAGTTTTTTGGCACCCGTCTGATGGTATTAAAAATATTTTAATTAGGTGACTCTCATGGCACACACATGTATGCCTACTTTAGAAGTGCTTTTCCAACTTCTTAGCTTTACAGTAGTACAAAATTTATAAAAACAATATCTTTCCTTGCTCCTACTTTCCAATACTAAATACCAATACTGAGTAGAGACACAGGCAGTCTGTGTGTTTTTAAACGTTTAATTGATATAAATATATTATCAAACAGAGCTTTTACAATTAATTCAAGTGTCTTGTTCTGAGCATGGGAAAGATGATCGCTGCTTCTATCCTACTGCCCATGACAAACAAAAATGTAAATCACAGTATGAAACGTGCAGTCATAAATAGACCAATTTTCTAGCAGAAATGGTGCCTTCAGAGTAAAAGATTGTTATAGTATGGATAATACAAAACTGCAAACTTAACAAGTTGCAGAGTATTCCATTTTCTTTTTGAAGGAAATCTCTAATTTATATAGTATGTTTGTCAATCGTACTTCAACTATTTATAGACTTTTTCCATACTTTCTGCTCATCAGTTAATACCTCCTATCTTTCCCTCGTAGGACAAGACTTCAGTTCTCAAGATGTTTGTTATCCCTTCTCAACCTTGTTCTCCACTTTGATTTCTCAGTATTTTTCATCCTGTTTGTAGCGGAATTGATTTAATGATTTCAGGACAGATAGAGCAATTGTGTTGAGAGTAGACACACTGCTCGCTTTGTTGTGTGCTGCCTTCGTGTGAGGATGGTTGGACTAGATGATCTTGCAGATCCTTTCCAATCTTGTGATTTTATGATTCTATGACAAACACTTCACAAGCTTATTTGATTTTTTTTTTTTAATTTCCACACAATATTCTGTTGAGATTCAGAGTTGGGAAAGTTACGAGAGAATGAAGAAGGGCAAAGGAAAGCTGAACACTGTGTATGAAGAGTGGATCTAACGGAAAAACAAGACATTGATGTAGTAGTCTCTAGTAGCTCTCTTTTCTAGCGATCCAAAATAAAGGCCTGTTCCTGAAAGCACAACTGTCAGTGTAGTTAAAATCAAAGGAATGCCTTAGAGAGCTGTGGATTCAATAATTCTTTTCAGCCGTTGGCATGGCAAACTGTAGTGCTCCCAGTCCAAATAACACAAGAGAAACACATGGTTGGGATTAAGATGACAAACAATTACATGTTTTTCCACTACATGGCAACAATACAGCTGGTATTGTATATTGTTCTATGTTTGCAAAACTGGGTGTCTGGAACCATTAAATGCACCCCGCATTGCCTTATCTCTATGGCTTTTGAAGTTAGGGTAACTTTTATTGGGTAATTCTGAAAATTCAATCCCAGTACCTTTGTTTAAATTTGACCATTAGTATAATTGTAATACAGTGGTCTTTTTGTAATTCAATACGAAGCAGATGGCTGGCTCTTGAAGGAGGCTAACATTAAAAATCCAGCCCTAAATCTTAATAATTCACTCCTATTCTGATACCAAATGTATTAACACCACATATTTTTTTGACAGTATTTTAAAGTGGAGCTAACACAAAGTGGCAAACAGGTATAGTTTCTTTGATTTTTGGTCCAGGATTAAATTGGAGCACAGTGTTCCTGGTAGGGATGTAGTGGCTGGAAAGACCAGAGCAGCAACACCAATGCTGCATGTTCCAAGTGCCATGTGTTAAGTGTTATTTAACTTACACACAGTGCCAGACAGGATAAAGCCAGACAACAGCTGTACAAGGTCTTTAAGACCTCACCAGTAAGGAAAGGTGTGCTAACAAACAAACTCCAAAAAATTCCACTTAAAATAACCACAGAATCACGAGAATTAGATCATCTTTTCCACTCCCCTGTCAGTTGTTGCTCCAGTCTAGTTCCTAAAGGCTTGAGCAAAAGAATTTCCCTTAATAAACTACCTCATTAGTAGATTTCTCGGGAAATATTTCTTGAGGTTTAGATAGAGGTAGTTTTTTTTTTTTTTTTTTTTTTTTTTTTCCCCAGTGAATTTTGTTACACATTTCCTGTCAGTCCTTTTCTTTATTATTTGAACACTGCAAGATCTTTCACGGCATAATCATGATTTCATCCTACACTAATAGTTAGTGGTTTAGGTAAGTTAGTCCTTATCTTCAATTCTAATCTTTTTTGAATGTGTTTTGCTTAGGAGTTGAATTTGTTTATGCATCTGTTGTCCAACCTGTTACTATATGATTACAGAAGTAGCAGCTATATATAATTTTAAAGAATAGTCTGTCTCACTCCATAATATGATGAATAATCATTTTAGTCTGTGAAGTTATTAAAGAAGTTCTGAGGGCATAAATAAGTCAAAATTGCGTTTATCATAATATTTAATCACATAGATATACTTCATTTATACTTGCTATTCTAGGGTTTTCAGCAAACTATTCCTCGTTGAGCTGGAAATGGGGACTGCAAAAGTTGACTGTCCGCTCTCTGCATGTTTAGGAGTTACTTGCACACCCGAATGGTGGCAAGTGTTAAAAAAGAGATTCTAGTGGATAAAAGATGATATATATCCAAAGAATAATATCTGTTGGAATGTTTTTAAAAAATATTTACTTAGCTCAGATTCATTTTTCCAATTTTTTGGTTGTTTATACTACAGCTATCTTACAGTCAATTTCTTATATACCTGGTAGTAATAGTAATATGCTGACCTGAATGCTTTTCCAGTGTGGTGACTTTTGAGGCTATTATCCATCTACTACATAGATGATTTTGATGTGTCAAGTCTGAACAGGGGCAGTAATGTAACTTTTGACCCCACAGTAAATAATAGGAAAAGCTTTCTACTTTCCCTGAATTGCTTTTGAAAACATTTTGGTTTGAAGATGTAGGCAACATTAGCTTTTTTGTTTGTTTGTTTTCTGAATATTATGGACTTGTACTACTCATCCTGGAAAGTATGAAAGGGTATCTGTGGAAAAGATTTTAGTCATTCATTAAATGCAGCATTTTTGGTAACACATACAGTGCAATGTCTATGAAGCATTTTAAGAAATAAAACTAATGAACTGAGATTAATATTCTTCACAGAACATCTTGATCCCTTCTCACACTCAACAGGGCTAGATTTGAGAGTGTTACATGTGGGAAATATTCAGAATGCATAGTTACCTTAATTACATTGAGGTGTCAGGGTTTATCTTGAAAAATGTGAATGCTCTTATGCTTTTCAGAGGCTTCCTTAATTCCTGGAAAGGACACTGATATAACCTCCTACACCTTAGTATATTCAGTGACCAAGAGTTGACATTACTTTATTTTCAATTTCTCATTTTAGAGTAGGAACCACACTCAAACCATAAAGCAAGAAAGAAATAGGCAGGATAAAATTTCTAAGTGGACCGAACACATCTTTTAGGATGCAAAAGATCACTCTTCTCCAGGGAGGATGTTTTACCACTCTTGACTCCTAACAAGTAATCTTTTCAAAAGAAATGCTGTATCTTTGTGGTTTCATGAACTAATTCATGGGTGTTCAACCTTTTGGCTTGCTTAGGCCTCATTGAATGAGCAGGAGTTGTCCTGGCCACCATACACAAAGTTTACTCCAAAAGTAATGCCTCCTATTTATTTCCATAGAAAACATAACTGGTACAAAGATCACAATAATTCTATTTGATAGAGAAAAACAAAAAAAAACAAAAAAAAACCAAAAAAAACCCACTGATTTTCAACACAGTTCCCACCACTAGCTATGCTTTTTCGCCAAAAATGAACAAGAGCCTGCATGACATGCTTGTAACAATCTGCACCATCAGAGATGACGCACTGTTGCTATTAATTCTGCTGAGATGGACCACTCCACTACCTCACTGTGCTCACATCCAGTGTTTGGTTTCCACACTGATGTTCAGCAACTATTGATGAATGTCAATGAGCACCATTTATCTCCACGTGAAGGAATTCAGTGACACATCTTTGCTTCATTTGTGCTTCCATGTCAAACATCATTCTGTCAGACTGCCCCTCTGCTGCCATTTGTCACACAGCAACATGTAATGGGATATTGGTGGGAAAGTTCAGCATCTACTGTCATACAACCAAAATGTGCCTCTGACACTGTAAGCTAATGTCATAAAAGAGGAGGCATTGCTCCCATAAAATCTATGATATAGTTGCTGAATGTAAGTAAATAAACTCATTTTAATCTTAGATATTTTTTATTAAAACAACAACAAAAAGAAAACAACAAAAACACAGAACTAATGGAGAATTTGAACTTGCTTTTGTGAAACGTATATATCAGGGGGGTTCAGGGGTGTTTGTTTGTCAGAGATTTCTGGTGAAATTTCACTCTTCCTATGCTTCATCTTTGAAAATATCTGTTCACAAATGTACGCACTGACAAAAAACAGTAACATGAATAAGGTGTGATGGTGAAGCGAGGAATGTTTTTCAGTGGTAGGATATGTCTTATAAAGACACAAAGAGACACAATAAGATTTTTGAGTTGAAAGTCTGATTTCAACTCTACATTCCATTTGAAAATTTGCAGGTAATGTATTTATGTCAAAGTTGCTAATGTACCAAAAAAAAAAAAAAAAAAAAAAGATTGCAATTGTGCAGCCTGTTCTCAAATTCCTTTATCAGTTTGGAAAGCGCAGCTGCGTATTTTTTTGCTGTTCACAGATCTGTGTTTAGCCAGTGTATCACAATGCACACAATTATTTTCCAGCACTCGAGTCAGCAGTGCAATGTGTTGCCCCTATGCCCTGGTTTCAGCCCAGGCAATGCCAATGGCACACAGCTGTGTGGTTATTGTGAGTGATAGGTGGTGGGCTGGGCTGCGAGATGCTGCCACAGCAGATGGTGCAGGGCATGGACAGGGCCAAACTGTGAGCTGTGCCAAGCTGTACATGGCATGTGGGCCACAGGTTGGATATGTCTTAAATTATTCATATGATATGTACACAGAGCATACCAGTGTTAATTTGTCCATTATTTTCTATGTAAAATTTATAACAAATATGTACAACCACAGCAATAATGCAATTAATAGAAAAGGCTTGTTTGCACTGAGGTTGTAAATAGACATTTTCATTAGAGCACAAAGAACCAATAAAAATCACTCTTTGGTGGCACACTCTTTGTGAGATAAAGAACTGGCTGGAAGGCTGGGCCAAGAGAACGGTGGTGAATGGAGTTAAATCCAGCTGGCAGTCAGTCATGAGTGGTGTTCCCCAGGGGTCACTAATGGGACCTGTCCTCTTCAATATCTTTATTGGTGACCTAGAGAAGGACAGTGAGTGCACCCTCAGTAAGTTTGGAGATAACACTAAGCTGGCAGGAGATGCTGATCTACCGGGGGGTAGGAATGCCCTACAGAGGGATATAGACAGGCTGAGTAGCTAGCCTGATGAACATAGGATGAAGCTCAACAAGACCAATGCTGGATCAGCACTTTAGCCACAACAACCCCAAGCAACACTGCAAGCTTGGGGCACAGAGGCTGGAAAACTGTATGGAAGAAACAGATCTGGGGGTGTTGGTGGATGTTCAGCTGAACAACAGCCAACAGTGTGCCCAGGTGGCAAATAAGGACAATGGCAATAAATATCAACACATACTAACACTTTCATCAAAGGCTTTCTAATTTATCTGTTGAGGTCCAGTGACTTTCATAGAATGATGAGTGCATCTGATGCAGTTAAACTACTAGAACACCAGTAATAGGTACTAAGCTGGAGAAAAGAATACTCTCTTCAGAGAAGACATAAGTATTATTTGTTCTGTCAAATGACATCATGAACATTGGAAAACTGTATCTTAAATTTAAATTAAAAAAAAAAAAAGTTGCTTGTATTTCCTCTAATTGACTATAACAAAGAGAAAATTAAGTATATCTATTAACCTTTTGAAGAAATTCCAGAGCTTTAAATTTAATTGACAAAACTTTTCATTCAGTCCTACTTAATGAGCTACAGCACAAGAACTTTTATTTAATCTAGCTAAACAGAAATAAAATGGTTAATTCTAACCAGCAGCATTAGCATTTAAGTTGTACCGAAGAAACCCATAATGTTTCTTTTTTCTCTCCAATGATGTAAAAAATACTGAATTAATCATAATTTGCCTTTTTGTTTGCTGATAGACAGAGTCATTACATGAAAATCCTCAAAATCGCTCGCTACTGACATAAAAACGGCTCCCAAAAGGAAGAATTAAAGGAGATGACCCATATATATTCCAGCCAATCTACACAGATCTCAATAGCAATGCTGAAGCTGTCAGGAGGTCTGAACAGTTAGTGAAACAGTTTGCCAAAGAGCCAGATGCTGCTGTTGGAAAAATATCAACAGCGCCTCATCTATACGGTCCTCTGCGCTGAAAATGAAGACAAGGCAGCAAATAAAGAAAAAAAATCTACCTAAGAGCTTTGGTCCTGTTGAGAAATGTGATTCAAATTGCAGCAACAGTGAGATAAAAACAGGGCCATTGTTTTCTTGTTTTGTAGACTTAAAGGGTATTCCATGTGGATTAAGAGATAAAGATCATATTATCACAAGGTTTTGGATTTTGGAAAAGTAGAGGAAAAGGAGAAAATATACAGCTGCAACTTAGTTTCTCTGAATACAGCAACATATTCCCAGCTCTTGAAAAATAAACTCTCAAAGTTCTGAGTCAATGCATAGCTTAGCAATGGTATTAAGCCAAAGAAGACACATTCAACACTAAGAAATTGTACCCTGGAGTTCAACAACAACAACAACAAAAAAGTTTAAATCAAATCAAACATTTTCCTGCAAGGTTGGCTTCATGTGACTCTCTGAGTCATCTCAGTGGATCTTCTTAAATATATTCAAAAGAAACTGATGAACTGTATAAAGATTATTTCAGGAAACGGGTTAGAGAAAAAAATACTGTTAAGAAAACAGCAATAATGAGTTAGATGTTTCATTAAAAATTTGCTCCACGCTATAAAGCAGAGACTTGAGATAACACTAGAATTAAAAAACTGTTCAATTCATTTGGAAATTTCTCAAAATAGCTTTCAGATGTAGATTTACTGTATGTAGGTAAGCTCTGATGCACATGTATCTCAAAGGCTTAAGTGGATTTTCAGAGAAAAAATTGGATTATTATTGTGATACTCTGAAAACTAGCAGACTGAGTATTGGTGGGGCAGACAGTGTAGAGCTCTCTCTTCACTGATACACTATGCAGTGCCAGCTTGCACAAGATGTCAGTGTTTTCTCCTTCTGATCCATAAAGACAAGCATTCACATTGAAAAGGAAAGCTGTGAAAATTTACATATGGAAATATCTGTAATAGTCTGATTGCTACAGCAGTGTGGTGATGGCCAGCACGTCCAGATTTGTTTTGTGGGCATACAACTCACCTAACAGACTTTCAAGATAGTGATCATTAATGACTGCTGTTCCTATCCTACTTTTAATATGTGCCTTTTCTGCTACGCTGGGCATTCATCTTTCAAAAATGAGAAGTCAATCTCCTCAGAGCCTTTTTTTCTGGCTGAATAAATCCAGCACCTCCAGTTTTTCCTTACAGGAGAGGTATTCCAGCCCTCTGATCATCTTCATGGTCTTCTCTGGATCCTCTCCACAAGCTTCACATCTTTCTTGTGCTGAGGGCCTCATGCCTGGACGCAGTGCTCCAAATGGGGCCTCATGAGGGCAGAGCAGAGGGGAACAATTCCTTCCCTCACAGTGCTGCCACTCCTCTTTGGATACTTTTGGCTTTCCAGGCTGCAAGTGCACTTGCTCATGTCTACTTCTTCACCCATCAGAACTCCCAAGTTCCTTTCTACTGGGCTGTTCTCAAGGAGTTCTTCTCCCAGTCTGCTTGCATATTTGGAATTGACCCTGACCCAAATGGAACATCTGAACCTCGTTCACTTCATGTGGCCCCACTTCTCAAGTCTGTCCAGGACCTTCTGGATAACATTCCTTCCTTCTGTTGTGCCAGCTGTACCACTCAGCTTGGTGGCATCAGCAAACTTGCTGAGGATATACTCAATCCACTGTCTGTGACAATGATAAAGATGTTATAGAGGAACAAGACGGTCCACTGTGGGAAGCCACTTGCTACCAGTCTCCTTCTGGACATGGAGCTGTTGACTACAGCCCTCTACCTACAACTATCCAATCAATTAATATTTTTTTGGGTGCCCCGTTTATCTACCCTACCTTTCTTCAGACTCTAGCCAGGAGTGGCTTAGTAACATGACTTTCACAGACAGCTAGGTGTTGTGAAAGCATCGCACAGAGTCTGCAGAGGGAAGTGTACACAACACAACAGGTACAAGGCAATCAGTTCTTATGCACTCTGTGCCTCAGTTTCTTGTATATTCCCTACCATATCAGTAGTTGCAGCAAGAGTACAACTTAAATCCATCCGTGATTTCAGATGGGACTTAAACAATGAAAGGAGGAAGGCAGAAGGCTAAAGAAGTTGAAGGTATGTAATGTTTTGGAGAGGTGGCACACGTTGTAGTACACTGACACACACACACCAAAAAAAAGACTACTAACAATCTGGATAAGTGTAGCATGCTGTAGACTGTGCAGCTCAAACAGGCCAATGGAATGGGTCTCCAGGGAAATAGACATTGTCAAAGTAGCATTTTCTAGTATAAATTAGGATCCTCTGCCTGAACTGTGTTTGAAACCTAGTATTACTACTTCTGGATTTGGTTTCTAAGCCAGCTCCACTAGTTTACAATTGTATGGAAAAGGAAGCAAGGGGATAATCCTACTTCTTTCAGTAATTTTATTTCTGATTTCTTTTCCTTTGGAAGAATATTTTTGAAAGTTCCTTTCTGCATGATTCTAACAAATGTTTTAAACTTTGCGCTTCCTGTTTTGCTGGAGAAGTGTTCTACTTTCCTGTAAGTACTAGGCCACTCCACTTCAATTAAAACTAGAATTTTCAGTGCTTATTAGTTCATGAATTCCTCAAAATTAAAAATCTTTGTGATGTTCTCTGATCTGAGAATCTGTCTGATTGCTCCTGTCTGGTATCTATATCTAAGTGGTACTCACTGGCCTTCTTCTTGCACCATGCAGTGGCTTACTTGGTATTCAGAAGCATTCAAGAAAGCTTGTACACATCCCCAACAAAGCCTGTATTGTGTTTTCTTAGTGTAAGGATTAACACTTGCAACACATGAAATGGTTTAAGAAACAGCAAAAACACAGACTGCCTTTGTTTTCAGTCTCCTGTTTTTCATGTGAGGTTTTTAGATGGTTCTTTAAGACGCATAGGAGTAAGCCTGGAGAGTGGAGATGTAGGCACGTCTGCATCCCTGGTGATGGGCAGCAAGCAGCTGGGCACCAGGCCAGGCAGATGGATTCCATTAGCCTGAGAGGCAGCAACAAGGTATTGGTCTTCTCATAGAGAAGTGCAAAAAACCATGCAACCAGTGTGGGTATCTCCTCTCCTCACCCATTGTTCCTGGTTTTCTAAGTAGGAAGAGGCTGATAGATTTCTTTAGTGAAACTGTAGTTTCACTACTGCCCTCTCAGGAAAGGAAATTAAGAATGACTTTCTATTTTAAAGCATGGTGTAGGAAAATCTGTGAAATCTCAGATCTTCTTGGAATATTAAAGCCTCACTATCCTTTTTCAATTAGAGTGTATCTAAACTTGAAAAACTTGAACTCATATCTCTGGAAAGTCTACTGCATTCTCTTCAAATGCCTGAATGCCCTCCATGCGCAAACATGGCAGAATGAAACACTGTTTTCAGAAACTGATCTGTCAAGTGAGGGGATATTGAAAGAAAAAATGTGTAATTGTTTTTCACCAAACAATGATTTCCCCAAGGAGTGTTTTATGGCCTTATTTAGTGTGTATTCTGTTATTAGCCAGAAGCTAACATTTTCTTTTCTCCATCATTGTTTCTGACAGCCTACTGCATATGAAAAGTATCAATTGCAAAGGATTGTGCTAAACTCTAAAGATTTGATGACTTTCCTTTTTTTTTACTTTACGTACATGCAAACACACACATATATATAATACTATAATATACCAGCACATGCACACTGTATAGAAAACAATATTCCTCTTTTGGACATGCAGTAGCTTCTGAGAGTGGTTGAGTCCTTCACAATTTGAGTAGTATATTCAATATGAAATGGGAGAGATTTTTCTTTTTGTGGAGGAATGTTTGTACAGATGTGAGAAACATTTAAATGTAAATGCTACATGCTACACTTCTCACCAGACAACTGCCTTCTACTCTGTTTCTGCCACAAAACCTTTATTTAGCATTTCCTTTAACTCTATGGGGGAGCCATTTTTCTCATAAGGTCACAAACAAGCTTTCTATATTTTCTGTAGTCCCAAACATGTCCAAACTACAACAGAGTTTATCTCTGCAAAGGCTGCAAGCTTTCACAAGCTTTCACAACAGGTCACTAAGCCTGGATGTGAAGTTCTAGGGAAAAATGTGAGGCTTCAAAAAGAATAATTTTCTTTTTTTCACTCCTCTTCCCCTTCCTTTTCCCCTTCCCCTTCCCTTTCCTGTTCCTCTTCCCCTTTCTTTTCCCTTTCCCTTTCCCTCTCCCTTTTCCTTTACCTTGCCCCTTCCCCTTCCACTCCCCCTTCCCTTTGTGTAAGAACAGAATATTTCTTGCCCACTTGCAACAAGTCTTTGTACTGTTTGACTTTCTGCTATTAAGAAAGCTGTGGGTGGTATCAAATGTGACTGGAATTAGTTGTCCCAACAGCCAAGGGAAAAAGCAGTCAAAGAACACAATGACTCCTTGAATGGAAGATATTGCCTTAGTTTATCCACCTTGTTTGTTTTATTAATTCAAGCTACTTTTGCTTCATATTATTGTAAAATAGGTAGGGAAAATTGTTCTCAGAACAAGCTAGATCCGGTCTCTTTAGGCAATCTGTTCATCTCCAGGATAAATTTATTGCCTCAGCTACTGAATTAAAAACTAAGAATTAAGAACAAAGAATTAATAAGATTGTAAAAAGCAGAATATTTCATCCAGGAAACATCCAAATGCTGAACTGAGTAGTGCTTTTCTTATCAAAATACCTTATTTGCTAAGTGTCTTAGTAAACACACATTTTGTTGTGTGTTTTTCTTCCTTTCAGTGCAGTATCTGCTATAGTTCAGTGCTATTTTGAAGTAACTGAGTGATGCTTCAAGCTGCTAAAAAAGTCAGATGCTAAACTGCACATTGTCACAGCTGTGTATATTTATAGTATCTCCAGAGATAGTATGGAGGAGCTATTTAATTCTAAGAATAACCTATGGAGCACCACGATCTTCTTTGTTTAAAAAGTGATATGCATCTGTTGATACTGGCAAGCTCTTTGATTGGCAGTGGGAATTAACTTGTGAAGGCTGCTCTGTATATAAACCCTTATATCTATAAAGGTGAACAGAAAGTCAGTAAAAAGAATGAATGATCACATTTGCTATAACTCATGCCACTGTTTCATAAGTAGGAAATGAAATCAGTGTCAGCTAGTGTTATTTAATAATATTGCTATAATTAGAGCTTGACTGCTGTGTAATACAAATCCTATAAAACTGTAGGCTGTTTTTTTTTTTTTTTCCTTTCTCTACTTCAAAGGTATCTCTATAGAGATATAAGAAATCCTTTTACAAATATATCAGTGGTAAGAACCAAGAAGAATTTCCATTTTTTACTTGATGCAGCAGGGAATGTGAGGATAAGGAGAAGGCTGAGGTCCTCAATGCCTTCTTTACATCTGCCTTTAATGGGCAGATCAGTTATCCTCAGGGCACTTTACGTCCTGGTCTGGAAGTCTGGGATGCTATGCAG
>NW_024968157.1:0-1999 GCF_019238085.1 Lagopus leucura
TGTCACCACCCACCCTCACACACAGCCGTTCCCCCTCCTGTTTATCCTTCAGATATTGGAAGGCTGCACATAAGAAGTTCTTAATTTAGAAAGAGTGCCATTAAAACATTGCCTTCCAAAAATCCTTGGAAAGTACCACGCTGGGGCATGTGTTGTTTGCAAAGCAATCATTAATGGTGTTAAAATTAAGAGTAGGTAAATACATTTCCTATCAAGGCTTAGAAAAAGGGACGTGTTGATATACCACCCACACCATGGATGTTTTCATAAGAAATAGCAATGTAAAGTAAATCTGGCCTAGAGAAAAGAACAACCCTTACTCAGCTTTCTATGTCTTTCATTCTTTACTGAACCGGCTTGGATGAAAAAGTCTTCACCTCCAGCTTAGGTCATCAAATGGAGGCGTTCTCCTAATGGATGTGTGCCACCACAAGTGTTATTAACCCAAAACTACTAACACCTGTAACACTGCTTCCCTTATCTTTCTGTTTCTAATTTGTTCTGATTGCTCTCCCAGCTCCGTTGTAGAGAGCCCTCCTTTGCACACCACGTCGGGTTGTTTGCAGTGCGGTGAGCAGAACCTCCCTAACCATTGCTGTGCCTCTCTAACCTTTGCTGCTGTGTTTCCATCCCTGTGCAATCTCTGCCTCCAGAGTTTTAACACGGTTCAGCTGGTGGACATCGAGCCCTCACCTGTCAGTGCCATGCGAATGACTATAGCAGAGGTACCTGGTAGTGTTTGTCATCTGCCCTCAGTGTCTGTGTCACTCCTGCCCTGCGTGTGCCATGGGGGATGCTGAATTCACAGCCGTGTAGAGGTGGCAACAGAATGCATCACACATCTGTGAAATAAACTGGCTTTTGCCACAGTGAGACTTAAGGTAGGGTAAGAGAATGGAGCTGGTTGTGGAGGTGAGCTTCACGCTTCTCTTCTGCACAGTGTTAGTAATTGGCATTGCAATCCTTTGGGGCCGTGAGTTGCAATCTCACAGCTCAGAATAGTGATGTGTGTGACTGGTTACATCTCTGTGTGAGCAGGGAAGCTTGCAGCACAACTGCAGGCTGTCAGTGCGTGCTGAGGCAATGCAACCCAAAGCTATGGCATGTTCTTTTCCAGAGGGCAATCCCCATGTAAAAGACAGCTATAATTCACTCACGTTCAAGTCTTCAGCACAGAAAATCACACGGTTCTCTGAGGAGCTCTTGCATGGCCTCACATCGTACACACAGCACTGCTTAACCAGGAGCTCTGCAGAGGCAGTGAAGGGGATCCTGGTATTTGCAGCTGCCTCTGTAGTTTGGGTGCAGCTTCTGCTGGCTCAGCAAACCCAACTGGGCTGTAACATTGCTGCCTCTCTTCCTGGTGCTGCAGTTTCTGACCTTCTGGCTGCTCACACTGTAACCAGTTTTCACCCCCCCACAAAGAGAAAATAAAATTTGTACAAACTCCATTATGACTCAAATAATTAAGCTCAACCAATGGGATCCTGTCTGAAAAATGACAGGCTACGTTTTAACCACTTCTCATGTAGTAACTGTTAGTGAGTGAAAGATTCAGCTCAGAATTTGGCTTCTGAATTTGCAGCAAGTCCTCTGAATGATGGAATAACAGCAGGGCAGTTCTCAAGCATTCTTTTGCCACATCGTCTCTTTATCCGTGGTCTGCAGAGGTTTTGGTGCTGTGTTCCTGTGGGATGTGCATGATGGTTCTCATACTGAGCACTAACACTGAAGGAGATGTCTGTAGGGTGATCTGCACTCAAATGCTTAATGCCTGCCTGGTCCAAGAGCACACAGATACAGACTAAATACCTGACACACTGTGACTGGCATCAACATTTGGGATGTTTAAGCATTACTGGGATGAAAAAATGACAATTGTAAGTATTAAAGACAAGGAGAGTATTAGCTGTTGAAAGCATGGAATCACAGAATGACAGCATGGCCTGGGCTGCAAAGGAGCACAGTGCTCATCCAGCTCCAAGCCCTGCTGTGTGCA
>NW_024968158.1:0-2541 GCF_019238085.1 Lagopus leucura
CCTCCCTGCCCTTCCGCCTGCTCCTGCAGCGGCCAATCCGGCAAAGTCGTCTGCACCCGCCGCGGCCTTTCCCGTGCCCCCCCGGGTGTCCCCCCCAACACCCGCTACCTCAACCTGATGGAGAACAACATCGCCTTGGTGCAGGCCGACACTTTCCGTCACCTGCACCGCTTGGAAGTGCTGCAGCTGGGCCGCAATTCCATCCGCCAGGTAGAGGTGGGCGCCTTCAGCGGCTTGGCCAACCTCAATACTTTGGAATTATTCGACAACTGGTTGACCGTGGTCCCCAGCGGGGCTTTCGAGTACCTCTCCAAACTCCGAGAGCTTTGGCTACGCAACAACCCCATCGAGAGCATCCCTTCTTACGCCTTCAACCGGGTGCCCTCCCTGCTGCGCCTGGACCTGGGCGAGCTCAAGAAACTCGAGTACATCTCGGACGGAGCGTTCGAAGGTTTGGACAACCTCAAGTATCTCAATTTAGGGATGTGCAACATGAAAGAGGTGCCCAATTTGACCCCTTTGGTCGGTTTGGAAGAACTGGAATTATCCGGCAATCATTTCCCCCGCCTTCATCCCGCTGCGTTCCGCGGTCTCCGCGCTTTACGCAAACTATGGATCATGAGTTCCCAGATCAGCTCCATCGAACGCAACGCCTTCGACGAGCTGACGGCTCTGGTCGAGCTCAACCTGGCCCACAACAACCTCTCCTCTCTGCCCCACGACCTCTTCGCCCCGTTGCGCTTCTTGGTGGAGCCTCACCTCCATCACAACCCCTGGGCCTGCGGCTGCGACGCGCTCTGGCTGGCGGCGTGGCTGCGGGAATCCATCCCCAGCAACTCCTCGTGCTGCGGACGTTGCCACGCGCCGCCGGCCATGCGGGGCCGCTTCCTTTTGGAGGTGGAAAGGGCGGCCCTGCGTTGCTCCGCTCCTTTCTTAGCCGACGCTCCGACCGACCTCAACATCTCCGAAGGCCGCGGCGCCGCTTTGCGATGCCGAACCGGCGCCATGGCCGCCGTGCGTTGGTTGCTACCGGACGGGCAGATTTTAAGCCACGCTTCATCCCGCCCTCGTTTAAACGTTTTACACGACGGCACCCTCAATTTCTCCCACGTGCTGACGGCGGACACCGGCCTTTACACCTGCATGGCGGCCAACGCCGCCGGCAGCGCCAACGCATCCGCCTACCTCAACGTCACCGCCGCCGAGCTGGACGCGTCCGCTTACAGCTTCTTCACCACCGTCACCGTCGAGACCACCGAAGCGGCGCCGGATGACGCCGCCGCTGCACCCAAAGCCGCCAAATCCACGCCACCGACGGCGCCCACGGCTTACAGGCCGGCTTACACGGCCACCGCCACCATCCTGATCCGCGGCACGCGGCGCGGCCCCACGGCGCCTCCCCCCGACACCGAGCACCGCGAGGCGCCTCACACCAGCTTGGACGAAGTGATGAGGACCACCAAGATCATCATCGGCTGCTTCGTGGCCGTCACCTTGCTGGCCGCCGCCATGCTCATCGCTTTCTACAAGCTCCGCAAACGCCACCAGCGCCGCGCCACCGTCACCGCCGCCCGCACCGTGGAGATCATCCAAGTGGACGAAGACGTGGCCGCCACCGCCGGCGCCGCCGCCACCGGGATGCGAGGTGACATCGGGGAGCATCACGAACGCCCAGCGCCTCACTGCCCGGCGTCCTGGATGGAAAACAGCTCCCTGCACGCTCCCGGAGCTCCCAGAGCCGAGCCTTTCTTGCTGCACCCTCATTGCGGCAAGGACAGGGTGCAGGAGACGCAGATCTGAGCTGCGCTGCTGCAGCCACGCTGCCAGGATGGACCCGGCGCCGCGCGAATGGGAGACGCTGATCTGAGCCCAGGATGCAAGGATGGGGGGCGGGAGACTCCGAGCTGAGCTGCGGCGCATGGACAGCGTTGCAGGAGATGCTGATCCGACCCCAGAATGCAAAGATGGGGTGCAGGAGATGCAGATCTGAGCTGCGGTGCATGGACAGCGTTGCAGGAGATGCTGATCCGACCCCAGAATGCAAGGCTGGGGTGCAGGAGACGCAGATCTGCCCCAGCACTGCATGGACAGCGTTGCAGGAGATGCTGGTCTGGCCCCCAGAATGCGAGGCTGGGGTGCAGGAGATGCAGATCTGGCCCCAGAATGCAAAGATGGGGTGCAGGAGATGCAGATCTGAGCTGCAGTGCATGGACAGCGTTGCAGGAGATGCTGATCTGACCCCAGAATGCAAAGATGGGGTGCAGGAGATGCAGATCTGAGCTGCAGTGCATGGACAGCGTTGCAGGAGATGCTGATCCGACCCCAGAATGCAAGGCTGGGGTGCAGGAGACGCAGATCTGCCCCAGCACTGCATGGACAGTGTTGCAGGAGATGCAGATCTGGCCCCAGAATACAGAGATGGGGTGCAGGAGATGCAGATCTGCCCCAGCACTGCATGGACAGCACTGCAGGAGATGCAAATCTGACCCCATGTTGCAAGGGTGGGGTGCGGGAGATGCAGACCTGAGCTGCGATGCACCC
>NW_024968158.1:2641-3807 GCF_019238085.1 Lagopus leucura
CCACGCTGCACGGATGACCCAGCACTGCATGGACAGCACTGCAGGAGATGCAGATCTGACTCCACGCTGCAAGGATGGGGTGCAGGAGATGCAGATCTGAGTTGTGATGCAGCCGCGCTGCAAGGACGCAGGGCAGGAGATGCAGGTCTGCCTCTGCACTGCATGGACAGCGTTGCAGGAGCTGCAGATCTGACCCAACCCCTGCACCCACGCTGCAAGGATGGGGTGCAGGAAAATGCAGCCCTGACCCGGGCACTGCAAGGGAACGGCTGCAGGAAATGCAACTGTGGGCTGCGCTGCAAGGATGGGGTGCAGGAAACGCAGCTCTGAGACCCTCGCTGCATTGCGCTGCAAGGACGCAGTGCAGGAAATGCAACTATGAGCTGCGCTGCTTTGGGTGAGGTGCAGGAAATGCAGCTCTGAGACCCACATCGACTCGCACTGCCAGGATGCAGTGCAGGAAATGCAGCTCCAAACCGTCACTGAACTGCATTGCAAGGATGCAGTGCAGGGAATGCAGCTCCAAACCATCACTGAACCACATTGCAAGGATGCAGTGCAGGAAATACAACTCTGAACCGCATTGCAAGGATGCAGTGCAGGAAATGCAGCTCTGAACCATCACTGAACCACATTGCAAGGATGCAGTGCAGGAAATGCAAACCTGAGCTGCGCTGCACAGACGGGGTGCAGGAAATGCAGCTCTGAGTCCTCACTGAATTGCACTGCAAGGACAAGGGGGGTGTGTGTGTGTGGGGTGTGGGTGCAGGAAATGCACTGCAATGACGCAGTGCAGGAGATGCAACCGCGAGCCCTTGAATTGCACCTGCACAGATGCAGCGCAGCAAATGCAACTCTGGATGGGGTTGCAGGAAATGCAGCTCCGAGGCCTCATGGAATTGCGCTGCAAGGACGGGTCGGGGGGCGGTTGCAGGTGCAGGAAATGCAGCTCTGAACCGTCGCTGCACCGCACTGCAAGGACGTGGAGCAGGAAATGCAAAGCTGAGCAAGGATGCAGTGCAGGAAATGCAAACCTGAGCAGCTCCAAACCCTCACTGAGTTGCGCCGCAAGGACGGGAGGTGCAGGAAATGCATTGCAAAGGACGGGAGGTGCAGGAAATGCATTGCAAGGACGGGAGGTGCAGGAAATGCATTGCAAACAGACA
>NW_024968159.1:0-1043 GCF_019238085.1 Lagopus leucura
GCCCATTAATACTCCAAGAAACTTCACTGTTCCTTCTGACTTTGTCTTCTTGAGCACTTCATGAGATTTTCTCTCTGCACTGGAGGTTGTTGGACACAGCAGCAAATGCCCCCTGGGGCCCATTACAATCTGAAGAGTCGTGCTGTGCCGTGTGCCTTCCTGTCATCGTCTTCAGGTGTTCAGACCTTGTTCAGCAAACTCAAGAGGTATCAGGAGAGAGCTTATAGAGGAAGAGAATGATGGCATTTAAGAAGTCAAGTTATATATAGTTTATAGTTTAAACAAGAATTTTAATCAGCACTTGGCAATTGATACTGATCCAGGGTGTTCCCTAATGAACTTTTCGCTGTCACTATGTGGACAAAATTGCTCCTCAACTTCCCCACCCCATTTCTACTCCCGTTGGCCCCATGGGACTTGCATCACTTTTCCTCACATCACTCTTCTCCTCTGCAGTCACCCGCTCAGTGTTAAACCTCCTTTCAAATAATTTCCCCTGGCATTCCTCAGAGAACCAGCTGCACATGGGTAAAGAAAGATTTCTTTCTGCTAGTTTTTTGGTTTTTTTATTTATTTTACTTTTTTCCAACAGATGGAAGGAGATGAGATGCAAATGAAAAGTAAAACACAGTGATAAAGTTTATGCTTTGTCCAAACTGCATCTAATGAGGTTTGTCTTTCACAGGGAATATTTGTACAAGAAATGAGTTAGACAGAGATAGGAAAGGATAGATATAATGACAGCTAAGGAGTTGAGAAAAGAGTCCATCAAACTTGGGAGAGATGGAGCGAATTCCAGTAATGTCCCCAAAGACCAGAGATCAGGCAGATAGTTGGGAGAGAGAAATCTGAGTGAACAAAGAGCAAGGGATGGGGAAATCTGGAGAGCAGTGGCAAGAGCATGTGTCCAGTTGGCCTGACGAAAACATGGCCTGAACCACGGTCATTGATTTAGGAGAGCTGGAGACACCTGGAGGATGAGGGACATCAAATACACAGCAGGGTAGAGCAGTGGTGGATGCTGGGCATTGGTCACAGGGCAT
>NW_024968160.1:0-466 GCF_019238085.1 Lagopus leucura
CTTTTGGTGCGCCGGACGTGATTTGGTCCGGGTGACTTCATTTGGTCGGTATGACGACATATGACGTCTGTATGAGGTCATATGGGGTTTTTTATTCATTTGGGGCGTTCTCCGTCATTTGGTGTGCCGGACGTCATTTGGTCCGTGTGACTTCATTTGGTCGGTATGACGTCATTTGTCATCTGTATGAGGTCATATGGGTTTTTTATATCATTTGGGGCGTTGTCCATCATTTGGTGTGCGAAACGTCATTTGGTCCGGGTGACTTCATTTGGTGGGTATGACGTCATATGACGTCTGTATGAGGTCCTATGGGGTTTTTTACATCTTTTGGGGCGTTCTTTGTCATTTGGTGCGCCGGACGTCATTTGGTCCGGGTGACTTCATTTCGTCGGTATGACGTCATTTGACGTCTGTATGAGGTCATATGGGGTTTTTTACATCATTTGGGGCGTTCTCCATCATT
>NW_024968160.1:566-1172 GCF_019238085.1 Lagopus leucura
TATGACGTCTGTATGAGGTCCTATGGGGTTTTTTACATCTTTTGGGGCGTTCTTTGTCATTTGGTGCGCCGGACGTCATTTGGTCCGGGTGACTTCATTTGGTCGGTATGACGTCATTTGACGTCTGTATGAGGTCATATGGGGTTTTTTACATCATTTGGGGCGTTCTCCGTCATTTGGTGCACAGGACGTCATTTGGTCCGGATGAGTTCATTTGGTCGGTATGACGTCATATGTCGTCTGTATGAGGTCATATGGGGTTTTTTACATCATTTGGGGTGTCCTCCGTCTTTTGGTGCGCCGGACGTGATTTGGTCCGGGTGACTTCATTTGGTCGGTATGACGACATATGACGTCTGAATGAGGTCACATAGGGTTTTTTACATCATTTGGGGCGTCCTCCGTCATTTGGTGCGCCGGACGTGATTTGGTCCGGGTGACTTCATTTGGTCGGTATGACGTCATATGACGTCTGTATGAGGTTATATGTGGATTTTTACATCATTTGGGGCGTTCTCCGTCTTTTGGTGCGTTGGACGTGATTTGGTCCGGGTGAATTCATTTGGTCGGTATGACGTCATATGACGTCTGTATGAGGTCATATGG
>NW_024968161.1:0-28286 GCF_019238085.1 Lagopus leucura
CTCTCTAAGGAAAATGCACACCACGCAAAAAAAAAAAAAAAAAAAAAACAAACAAACAAAAAAAAAACAAGCCCATCATCTCAGTTTTCTCAGTTTCAATTGTAAGGGCTGCACTTAACTGTTTTTCCTTTCTCTCACACAGAACCTCATCCTGGCTGCCAGTACTTTGCATAAAGGGTAAATAATCTGAGTTACATGACAGAAATCTGCTTCTTCCACTTCAACCTTATTTTCAATCCTATTGAAAGCATCGCAGTGGTGAGAGAATATTTTTCTCCAAGAACTTACAATATTTTTCTTGTATATACCAGAATAGTTTTAGACTACTATTGAAATCAGAGGCCTGTTTTTTTCCTGACCTCATAGAAAAGGAATTGTTTACTTGACCAGAGACCAAGTGCTAGCCCTGTCTTTTAAAATCACTTTCCAGCAACCTGAGCATCAAGCAGCTGAAAGAAAACCTCTCGTTTATGCTAAAGGAGCAGCCCATAGGTTCACCTATTCCTATAGGCATAGTGAAAAACCCCTTCACTAGAGCCAGAGTAACAAATAAACTATAAATTCACTGAACCTGAGGAAAAAACAGCTTCAGTTGAATTTCTGCTACCCACATCAACTCTAATTAGAATTTCAGTTTTTACTGTGGCTAACCATTTCCAAGCCTCTTGCCAATCAAATATGCAGAAAGTAGGACATCAGTGGTATGCTTCAGGGGGAAATAATCTCAAAATCCTCAACTCGCTTGTCCAAAGAAGCCTCACTCATTGGTTGTGAATCAGTTTTACTGTTCCAACCAGCTTGCCATCTCATGCCATGTTATAAAAATTCAGAGTGACACAGAAATGGCTAAAGTATTTTGAAGCACCTGCAACTTCAATTTTCACAGTACTTCATCTTCAGAGAAACTTCTGAGAACAAGTTTCTCTGACGATGCATGCAGACTCTTAGAGCCCATATATCTGTGGGTTCATGAAAAAAAACAGCAGGCTGTGCTGTTTCTCCTGCCCATACTGCCTGATATCAGCTGTGCGGAACTTGAAGCGGGTTCAAATCTTTGCTAAGTTTTTGCTTTGTAGAATAAATGCCATCCTGAAGAGATTAAAGTAGTGAATTTTGTTTCACGCATCTAGCAAATGAGATTGCAGTGTGGATTTTTTCCCCAGGTTTTGAAACTACAGCTCGTGAAAACCATAATCAGCCATGAAGACTGGATTTGGCTCAGCTGGTCTGGCACTACAGATGGGTGCTGACAGCTCTGTTGGGGAGCTCTATTCCTTTTGCTCAAACCTGTGTTCTTAGGCTGCACATCTGATGCCAAGACTTGCTCCATTGGGACTATATCTGTTGTGTACAAAAGCTATTGGTTTATTGAAGGTTACAGATACTAATAATACATTTTTTCATCAAATATAGTTATCAGCTTCCTAATGAGAGTAATATTCACATTAAAATAATAATATAATATAAAAAATATAAATAATAATAAAGTAGCCAAGATGAGAGAACCTGAACTGCAGAGGCATGAATAACTCAGCTGTAGTAAAAGTGTCAGATGGCATGCAACTGGAAAACATATTAATATTGACAGTAACTGACTTAAGAGAGATAGAGCAGCATGAGCTGTTCCTGATGAAATGACAGTGCAAAGGCAAGCTAATGCCAATCAGGTTTACTTACTCTGTTTGTTACTTCATTAGTGCCTCTGTTTTTAAGATTTAAAAGAAGAGCTAACAGAAAAGAAAAAAAATCCATATTTTTTGCCTATTGTAACTATCATTGAAACCTATTTGCAATTTTCATACTACTACTATATATGCCAGTTGTAGCTAGTGCCTGTGACCAACACAGATGTTTATAGAAGCACTAAACAGCTTTACGTCCCTCTTTCCCCCATCCTCTACATGCTTCACAGACACACGCACTCTCATCAGGACTTAGAGCTAGACCCTTGGTTTAACTTTTGGGACCTGCAATAATTTTATCTGTTGAGGATCTAGCCCTGAGTATATAGCAAGAAGACATGGGGGCTCTTTTCTAAAGCCAAGCATTGGACCAGAGCCCTGAAAAGCTGGATGGTCAGACTGTAAAGCCAAGTAAGATATAAAGTCCTACCTACTAGCAGATCCTTGTCAAAGGAGCTGATGAGAGCTGGTGCTGGTGCAAGAGAAAGGGCAGGTCCATGCATCTGGGAGTGGATGAGAACGGAGAGAAGTGCACGTATGTGTTTGGGGAGATAGAGTGGAGAGGGAGGCATCCTCCTTCCAAAAGCAGCACAGCATTATTTTGGCTCAGTTGCCATGAAACCACTGTCTGAGGGTCTGTAACATCTCTTAAGCGCTGATGGCCCTTCAACGCCCTCTCTACAGTCCCCTGAGGACAAGCAAAATTACTCATCAACAGCTTCAAAAAGCTCTTCTGGTTTCTTGACTGGGTTGGTAAAGATCCAGATGGATGAGGACACAGAGCTGATACAGTCAATGAGGTGATTAGTGTGAACTGGTGAGCAGTATTGGGAAGGGCTGATGGGAATGGTGTGGGATGTGCCTGCTCAGGAAGGGGGGGGAAGGGCTGGGACCTCTGTGAGCAGATTTACCTGCCAGTGGAATAGACACTTCCTCTGTTGGCAGCCCACTTCTGGAGGTTCCTGCTTGCTCTCCCCGCATGAAACTGTTAGTTCCTGTCCCCACAGAGGGGTTCCCTATCTGACACAAGCCAGAGATTTTTTGTTTCTCTTTTCACATGCTTTGAATGAGGAAAATGAACATTTTGTCAGAGCATTAATATTTCAGCTTTTCCATAATCACATCCGGTTGATCTCACGAGGCAAAAATAATGGCCCTGTTCTAAATTCCTGTAGGATTGCAGTACAGAAATGCAATTGTTGCTGGGAAGCACTGTTTTAAGCCACATAGTCATTATCTGCGGTAACTACACAGGATGGACACACTTTAGAACAAATGTGGTTTAAATGTAGAAAATGATTATTTTCAGGAAACTTAAAATATTTAGGAAAACATTCGCTTTTTTTTCCAATTTTCCAGATGCATTTTATTTGATTAAAAAGCAAGTGTAGCATAGTAATTCAATTAGCTAATGTAGAGGTAGATTTTTAAAATAGTCTTGCACTGGCAGTATGAAAGGACCATTTACAGCAGTGAAAATGAAAACAGTTCACATGATAATAGTTTGGACTAGCATAATGCTCCATCATGGCAGAGCAAAATGCAATTATCAGTTACTTTTTCCTGATACTGGCAGGAGTTAAGTTCTTATGAAACCATTAAAACAAGAGGTCACTGAAATTCTTCATTAATTCCCTTATTTATGCTGGAATTTTGCCTAGAAGTCTCTATCAGATTCAGAGTCTCATGTACAGAAATGCAGGTAGACCCAATACCTGTTTTACAGGCTTCCTAGGCAACACCGAGACAGGACCATGCTAACCACAAATTACAGGGCAAAGGATGTCTGTTTGCACAGGCTGTGTGCACTGTCCAATTGCTTCTTTCAGTTATTAGTATACAGGCAAAAGCCACTTAATATTGGAATGTAGGCAGGTTTACCTTTTTTATTTGTATTATTTGCAGTTATTTCTCCTCCTTGGAGCACCAATGGATGTCATATTGACAGCTGTTATGTAACATATTTAAAAAGAAATCTTTTTCAAATAAATCCAAGTTGTATGGATGACGTAGTCTTCCCAAAGATGCCAGATAAACTGAACATAAAACTTTGGTATCTTCAGTAATATTTTAGTCATGAAACTCTACGGTACATCTCAGCCAGGATTTGGATCACAAAGAAGAAAGCCTGGAAAAGGCACCTTTGTTACTCACACGCTTTACTAAATGCCTCTCTCAACCACAACTATCCAATCCTTTCTCTGTTGATGCTCCAGTACAAAACAGGAAATTTTGTCTCTATCTCTTTCTGCTGTCTCTTTGTGTGTTTATTTATCTCTAAAGGACTTACTTCAGAACAGCCCTTGTTTGAGGAACATGTCTATATATGGAGCAGAAGAAATGGGGTGGGAGGAAAAGGAAATAGGATGTGACTTGAGAACTTGCTCCGCAGCCACAGATGTACACCGCTACACACAGTGACGTCAAGAGGATCATGCCCTCAAATTACTGCATAGAAAGAGAACGAGGCTGGGATCTCCAGAACTACTCAGGATTAGTTTTGCAACTGTCCTGAGTAAAAGGGCAATTAGAGAAGTATTTTTGAAAGTAACCTCTTCAAAGTTGATGCCATTTATCATGTACCTTCCCCATATTTTTCTTCTTGTGAACCAATTTTTGGTGTTGTCTCATCCTACGTTTTACAAGACAACAATCACTGTTCCCAAAGGCTTATTCTTTTGTTGTTGTCTCATCTTATGAGATTCAATCAAGTGAACATTCAGCAGAACAGTTTGGTATTTTGCGAACACAGTTCTTTTTTCATCCAATTTGGGGCCTTTTGTGATCATGAAAAAAGAAAACTGCTGTGAGCTACAGGCTGTTTACACTGTTAAGAGGTTGATACGGGTCAGTTCTCCAAGGTTATTCTTAGTTCAACTGCTATGTAAACTGTTGATGTCACTGACTGGAGGCTTCTCTCCAGGACATTATATATGTGATAATTATATGACAGAAAATGCAACATATAGTTGGATCTGACCTCCAAGTCCACTTGTTTAAAAAGGGAAAAAATGTAAGAAAGTTGCTGGTTTTCCTGTTACTAAAACATCATAAACCCCCTTAAGTTTATACTTAGTCTACAGTATATACAAGACTCCTTACTCAAATGGAGAGCAACACCCATCTGCCTTCATCCCAAGGGACACTTGCAGTGTCAACGCACACCACCTTCAGAAAGCATTACTAAGACCAAACTGGAAAATTCTATTTCATGACTTGAAAATCACCTAATGGTAGGATCTTAATTCTCACATACAGATAATTACTCTACAAAGGAACCTCAGATATTTTTTCCCCATAAATAATAATAAAAAAATGAGTTTATTAACAAATAAAATAAATGATCCAAGAAAAACAACACTTCCTCTGAGCTAATTTTCTTTGATCATCATGGGTATTCAAAATTACAACAGCTGATATTACCACAAAAGCATGTTTTTACTGATCTTTCTTCCTCTTCCTGTAAAGCAAGCACAGCTGTAGAAGCGTAAGCTCATTTCTAGGCTTTTTTATACATCATCACTTTGCCACGTTCCAGACATTCATAGCGGTGCAACACCCGCTTTGTGATACCAGGATTACCCACACTGTTGCAAGCAGTCTAAATGAGAATCTCAAAGCTATACAACTAGAACTATATTTTACACGTATAATTAAACAATGCATGCCATGGACACAAGCCAACTTTACTGAAACAGATCAAACTAACTGCTCTGATGCAATAGTTAAGCAATCCGTTAGTTCTAAAATGAAGTACGGTTAGAGCAA
Organism: Lagopus leucura; assembly: GCF_019238085.1. NCBI lineage: Eukaryota > Metazoa > Chordata > Aves > Galliformes > Phasianidae > Lagopus > Lagopus leucura. Next base: position 5,451 of record NW_024968161.1, read on the forward strand.
AAATAATTTAGAAAACAGGATGTTTGACATTGTAATGTAATATGTCCGAAAGAACATTTTTAGAAAATTAAGGAAATGCACTAATCCAGTCAAATTTTGAAAAGAATTCCTGGCACAAAAATGTAATCCTCTGCTTTCTTTTTCACCATGTCATAAGAATGTACCATTCTTAGGGGGAAGAAAGACATGTACACGAAACACTGCATGAAGCTAAACGTTTCTTAAATGTGGCTGATTTCCACTGAGGCTGTTGATTTAGCATTGTCATCCTTAAACAGAGAATGCAGAATTTCATGTCCTTAGTTCACTTAGTTAAGACGAAAAAAAGCAAGGCATGGATATTTAATCTTGCTCCAGTTTACTTATGTGACAAACTCTTTGCCATAACTGTAGTGGGGGTGAGACAGCATCTAAACGCATTCATTTTGAAGAAGTCAGCTCAGAATAATGCTCCTGTGTAATAGATTTAAATTACTGCTATAACTATTTTAAGTGTTAAGTAAATTCTGTTTCAAAATCTAAAGTTTGTGTTTAGTCTTGCCTTTTTCTGCTTGCTGTGTCACAGCGTAGGATTCTGGTCCCCTGATCACTCAAATCAGCACTGGTCACAACAAGTGTGGCTTGCTCCTGCTGCACAGCCATATTTCTTCTGCACAGAAATGATATGTGTTCATGGATATAACTATGGATGTGTCATTGGTGATAGCGTACAAATCTGGGCTGAGGCATACCCCATAACCAAGGAAGCAATGAGCACACTTTGGTAATATAAATTCCTTCAGCATCCAGTCTACTGTTAAAAGATCCATGAAAAAAAAAAAAAAAAAACCACAGTGAAATAAAGCAAACTCATAGATTTAAATTTGCAACTAGGAGTCTGCATTTCTACTGGAAAATTTTAGGAAGACCAAAAACTGAAAGTGGTTGAAAAAAATGTTTTGCTTTCTTCTGTTTTCAATTCTTCCTAAAAGTAAAACCCAGAAATACATTTGTAACAAAATCTTTGTACAAGTATCTGACAATGAATTGGCAAAGACCATTACCAAAAGATATACTGTCTATACAAAATGAACTCAACGTATTTATATGCATGAATTATGACACAGGCTCCTCCTAGCCTAAGTAACAGAAATGATGCCATTCTATGAATGATAATGTTACAACTTTTTGCACTTGTTGAAATGAGGATGTTAAATGAGGTAGTAGACAGCAAGTATGTGCTGCTTAGGGAAACTGAAATCCACTTCTGTGTTTGAGGAGTTCTGCAATTTGGATGATAGTCACAGGTTAACTCCAGGTACATCAGAACAAATGATAAATACATACCTTTACTTTGACAGCAACTATACTGTAATACAAACACTATTAAAATATAGAGTATTACTAAAAATTCAGGTCCTAGTAGTAGTCCTCTATCAGTAATTTGTTTACTTTGTTGCAATTTTACAGATATAATAATTAAAATACCTCATAACATTGTGAAAAATAGCTAGGAGAAATATTAATTGAGGTCTACGTACTGAGATCACCCTAGAAGTATCATGAAAGCAGTAATAATTTCCCGAGTAAGAATAACATACACCAGTCTCTAATAGCTACAGTCTAAACTGAAAAGATAAAAAGAAATACTATGGTCTAATGAATCAAAAAAAGTAGGAATATAGGATGAGAAATGTAACTAAACATCATAGTGTGTTATATCAACACAAGTTAAGAATATGCTCTTGATTTTGCAACTCTATTAAAAGATATTTTAATTGACTTTAGTCCATGCTTATCGTTTTATGGATGTATGATTTTCTAAACATGTAATTTTAAAACTGACACAAAGAATGAAGAAAATCCACCATATAGCATGTCATTGACACTCATGATTCACTGAAATATCTGCACCTTAAATTTCCCAGCAGAGGCTTCAACACCTTAAGGTACTTCTCAGAAGACAAAAACTCATAACTGCCATGCCAACAAGCTCTAAAATTTTAATTACCACCTGAACACAGAGGTCTTGTGACACACAGAGGATTACTGAAGCACCTTTGTGGTTCTAGGAACATTTTTAGCTACTCCACCCTTCTCCTTCTTCCTTTTCTTCTATCCGCCCCCAACTTCTCACTGAATTTTCTCTTCCTCCGTGTTACTTTAATACAGCTCATCCTTTGTCTTCCTCTCTTCCTGTCCCTCACCCTTCATTCTCAGCACTCACCCCTTGGCATGCTCCTCCTTCCCTTTTCTGTCAGGGCATGGGAAGGAGCAGTTTCCTAGCTCTCAGCTGCAATGCGCTCTGCTCCTCTTCAGTAGCTACAGCTGTGAGATGAAGCAACTGCAGGGGAAAGTCCTGCTTATTTCCATCCCTAGTAAATACTCGGCCATTCTGGGATGATAGAGCTTTGCCATCCTGTAAACACATTGCCTTTAGAAGAGGATAAAACTTTCTCTTGGAAGACAATAGTTTTAGCAGCATAATGAGCACGAATGTGTGATTAGATCTTCAGCATTGCCTGATGTGGCCAAGTTTGATCAGTTTTCCATAAGGATGGAAAAGCCCTTCGTGTCATCCTCCTCATGACATTCAAACACCAAAGGATGGAGATGCTAGGACTTGTCAATGACATGACTCTAACAATTTTAGAATTGGCAGTAACAATTTTAGAAGAATTGGCAAGACAGCTAATTTCTCCTACATCTTCTCAGAAACCTTGGAATTATTTTGGTGAGAATGCTTAGGGGAAAAAAAAAATAGTGAGCTTAGTTTTGACAACTATATTAAATAGTCAGAACATCTGACAAACAGCTGTCATCAACCAAACTTTAATTTAGTTATGACACAAACCCACACTACTTACAATGCATCCACTGACAAGCACAAACGAAGAATTTCAGAATTATTCTTTAAAACTGAGACACCTGGGTGCATTGTGGTTCTTTGAACAGACTTATAAGCAACCTAATATCACCTTCAGATTAAATATGCCTGATCCATGTTTCTTTTGAAGTGGGCGGCCACAGCACTGAACTCTTCATGCCATGGTTTAGAAAGACATGCAGTGTTTCTGGAAACAAAACTTGATATCTTCCAAAAAAAAACCAGGAATGATGCATTTAATTCTCCTGGGTGGATTAATATTTTCCTTCAGAATGAGCAGCAACTCTGTGTTTTCCTTTACTTATTCTCTCTCTCTTTAATCCATACATTATCCTGAAGTATATCAAGTGAATAAAACAAGACTCTTTAAGACTTCCTCTCATTCTTAATTTAACACTTCCAAGTGTGAAAAAAAAACAGTACCTTTTTTTCTAGTTCCTTGTGGAAAAAGAAAAATACACCCTCCCTCCTAGAAAAAGCAATGATAAAATCTGGTAATTCTCTCTCCTTTGGCTTTTCAGTTACACTGCAGCTTTTCAAATCAAGATTTATGTGCCGGTTTATATCTGTTGGTTTTTTTCCCCCTACAGGGATATAGGTGGATAAGTTTGGATAGCAAACTGTAACCCTCAAGCCAAACTGAAAGGTTTATAAAGTTGCTAATAAAAGTTTGGGTCAGGGCCTAAATATCAATCATCTATTCTTTGTCTTTTTGAACGAGCTCAGGCATTTTCACAGCCACTCCCATCAGGTCTCTGCCACTATTTTAAACTAAGATTTCAGGTTGTATTTTTTTAATTTTTTCCCCTGCGTTGAACTCAATAATTTTTCTTTCCCACTCTTCTTACCTGTCAAATGCATCCATCAGGATTTTGCCAAAGGCTATCTGCTTTTGAAGTCAAGAGGAATTCACTAATCATGAGTGTCAAATCCACAATAAATGCCATCACCATATGGTATATGCTGCTATTGGGAATTATCTCAAAAAGGCCTAGCTGTGAAAAGTCTGGCTATATGTTAGGGTTCTTTTTTTTTTTTACTGCTAACATTCATAACTCATGTCAGGTCTTTCAGTTTCTGTATTCATTGGCTTAAGTGAGTGTAACTGTTTCCTGAATTTATAAAATGTTGTCAAGATCTCTTGATCTCTATTCCACTGTCTCTCTTTCAAAAAAAAAACATTCAAACACAGATATACCCAATGTAATTCTATACATAGTGGTATACACATCTAACAAAAGAGAAGCTAGTGTTTCATTATGCTTACTCAATAAATTCTTGAGAGTATTAGAGCTCATGATAAGCATATCATAACCACCGATGAAGGCTTTACAGCCTCCTGTACAGTCAGACCATCCCAAATGTGATACCACAATGCACACAAAGACCTATGTTAGAAAAACTGAGAACAGAATGAGCTCCCACAAGGTCAGGGTGCTGACATAGCTGAAAAAATGACTATCTGGAGAGCATTTGCATTAGCTAAAGAAGATCAGTAAAAAAAGTGATAAATCTCCATGCCTTTTGAAAGCTGTGGAAATGTACTATGCAATCAAAGCAACAAGAAATCTCCTTTCTGTAAGAATATGACCATAAAGGAATTTTCTTTAAATGTGTGTTTAAACCCCCCAATTTTCTCAACATTCTCATCAAGCAGCATAGATAAGATTAAGAAATTCCCAGAAAAGCAAGCATTGTGATACAATAAGGTTAAAAGAAAGCACTTAATGAGTTTCACATACCAATTGAAGAATAGAGAAAAAATGATTACAAGTTAGGTGCCACTTGGAACACTTGAGGTACTTTCCCTGATGCTCTAGAAAAGTGTTGATGTTCCCCAAATCCCATCTCATCCCCTTGTGGGACACCAGTGGGTCTCATCTTGTTTCAAGTAGCACTAGAAGTCTATGCTTAGACAATGACTCTCCCATAACTTATGTACAGTATATGAATAACCTTTAGGAGAAAACTGAAATGGGTAAAATTCATCCATACTCAAGGTTTTTGCCATGTGTTTCTGGAAACTGTGACAAATGTGTTTCATTTGCCTACTTAGTAACAGTAATGAACTGCTGGCAACATCACATAAAAAGAAAAGTTGCAGAATCAGAAAAAAAATGCTGAAAAGTTTACCTTTATAGGAAAGTTTGAGTCTTGGGATATTTTGTTTTGACGTTCCAGTGACGGGAAGGAACAGCATTGCTAAAGATAACAGACTGCAGGCATTCGGTACTTGGGAAGCTCTCATTTTGCTCTCTTCTTATGCACTTTTTGCACTACCGTGAAATATCTCCGCACTCTTCAAACAATCCAAGTTTAATCTGGAAGCAAAAATAAAACATCTGTAGATCTTTTTCATTATCATATAAATAATATTTCTGAAAATAAGCCAGACCCAACCAGCTTAAGTAACTCATTTAGCACATTTGCTACAGAAGTTTATTGTTTTATTTTTCTCTAGTATAAATCAAAATCAGTTTCTTTAATACCACATTTACTTGAAGGTCGGGAAAATATGTAAGATTTTCAAAGAACAATGTCTAACATAGCTGCAGTCTAAACAAAAAATTAATTCAGTGTCAATGAAAGAATATTTGCCATTCAAATACGATTGTGCATCTCATTAGTTTATACAGCTCCATTTGATATCATGCTGTTTTACACCTCATTCTTTATCTCAGTATAAAAGCTATTATATGTTTATCCTATGGCTAGAATAAGTTGCTGGATCACAGATACCAAGAGATAAAAATCTGAGTTAACAGTAAGGAGATATCCATCATAAATTTTCATAAATAAACTAAGAAAATTGCAGTGTTTTTTCCAAATAAAGTTTGAAAAGAGAAAAAAGTCAGCACTGCTGATGGACTTAAACGTCCTTTTCAGTACAATATTTTCAGCAGAATAACTGCCTCAATTCACCCACAAAATGTCCTATAAACTTTAATGAGTAGTTCATGCTGAGGTCAATAGGCTGATATGGGACTGTGTTAATACAGGGCGCAACTAAGCCAGCTTTGCAACACTTTTCACTTAATAACAGTCATTCATATTCCATAAATCTTAAAGTGTTTTACAAAAGAAAGCAATTATCACTGTCCTTATTTTCCCTAGACAAGACTGCAACCATAAAACTGTAACAAACTTATTTCCTACAGGTCACACAGCCACCTCAGTAGCTGCACAGAAAGCAGCAACAGTTTTCCTGGAGTCGAGTCTTGTTTGGTACCTGATTTTGAAGGATCCCTTTTGCCCAGTAAATCTTTTTTTTTCCTAAGGAATTACTAAGGAAATGACATCTTGATTTCTCAAGGCAGAAGTTGATGGTTAATAAATCATAGAGGTCAGAACACGAAAATATTTGTCAGGGCAGATTCCTCCTCCTGCAAGTGCAATATCAGAAGTCAGAGGAAGACATCCAGGGAAATGACAAGTTTGAGTGATGCTGTAAATCAAAGTATAAGGGAATGTCATGGCTAGTAACAAGATTAATGGCTCATGATTTTTCATCAGAATTATATTCTGAAAGGTACCAAAGCCTTTTGCACAAAAATAAGTGGAAAGACTCCTTGTGAGCCCATGAGGGACCCAGCACAGCTCAGCCACCCCAAGTAACCCCAAATGTCTTGCACTTCATCTAGCTGCAGAGCCCCTTCTGCATGCTGCAGAGGAATCCAGAATCAATTCAGTACCTTATGAGGTAGCAGGTAGTACTACCTTCCTTGCACAAAGGGACTGGAAAGAAGACATCTTTAGTTCTCTTTGCCTAGGGAAACCTTTCACAAATGAAGCTGTGGCTTTCTGAGCTTCCAGCACTTCTGCCAATGCTAAAGGACAAGGGAGTGTACAGGAAGGCTGTGATGGGGAAAGAGAAAAGGGAACAGAGTTGAAAAACGCCTGTAGCGTCCTTCCTACGAAGAACATTAAGCCTCTTTCTTCTCAATCCCTTCCTCAACATTTATATTCTGTGTCTGAATGCAATACTTTTGGCCAAGTGCCACCACACATTCGTGAGATGACACAAAAAGAAAGCAAAACAAATTTGAAATGTCTTTGTTTTCTATCTTTCTATTCTTTTTTACTAGACTACAGGATCCTGAAAGATGACAGCCCTTACTTCTTCTATGCTGGTACACTTGTTTGTGGTGGGACTAAAACTAACATTAACTCTTGCTGGGTCATATGGTGAAAAGGGGGAAAAGAAGGAGAGGAGAAAGGGAAAGGATCATATTAAGATGAGACACACCAGTCCTATTCATCTTCTGCAGGATGACAGAGACAAACCACACTTCAAAAATAAGCAATTAACAGGGAGTCAATCTCACTGCAGGTATGCTGAGATATTGTGGCTTGGGGGTTTGGGTCACAGCCAACAGGAGTCACACCAGAGAATTTGGGGCTCATCTTTTCAAGGTGAAATACAATGAAGTAAAAAAAAAAAAGCCATTGGTAGAAAAAAGTTGTTGACCAAACACACTGTACTGTTTGGTTGGAGACTGCATTTGGCCTTTTGGTCGTAGGGAAATTCACTTTTTCATTCAGTGTTCTGCTAATGGAAATCTTTTTTTTTCTTTTTCTTTTTTTTTTTTCCCCCCTTTTTAGTTGAACAGTGTCTGTGAAGAAACATTTGCTTTAATTCCTGACACATGGCGTTTAGTTTACACTGAAGGCAGCTGCTCTGTGAGCTTGAGCCAACCATCTTCTAGACTCACAGCAATCCATCCAGATTGTCACATATATTTTTAGTTTATGATGATCTTCTAATACAATTCCAGCTTCCACACAGAATCCTTCCAACAGTCTAATGACTAGCTCAGGTTAATGAACTTCAGAACAACTAACTGGCCACTAATCTTCAGGAAGTACCCTTCCTCTCTGTAACATATGTAATGTCAATCAGTGCCCTGAGCTCAAAGGAGGTGTGGTCATGCTGCTCCAAAATAATCAGGCCCAAGAACAGAAATAAAATACAAAACCTAAAAGCTAATCTAACTTCCTTCTTTTCCTCTGCTCAAGTAGGAGTTTTGTCCAAGGACGAAAAATTGTTTCCTTTAGTTAAATATTTCTGTTAGGCATCAACATGCTGCAAAACTTCCTCAAAACGATCAGACCCAACATAAATAAGGCAAATGAACTCAGAGAAAAAGTCTGAAGCCAAAGCTGCTTTCCCACCTTGGCTTCAGCTAGGAAATTTCTCCACTGTGTTAATTATCACCTGCAAGACCAGCTAAGGAAGGAAGCTATGTACACATTTTGTGGGACTGGGGTATTTCCACCAGAAGAAAGGAGCTATTATTTGCCCCATGCAGGACTGGGAGGTGCCTGGTTGAAGAGGGCCAAGGGCCAGGCTCCATCCTTCCTAGACCTCCCTGTGGAACCCATTAATTCACATCAAGCATGGGTGAAAACTGCCAAAAAGACAAAATGTGGATTTGCTGGTGTCCTGCCATCTTTGCCAGAGAGAGGCAGCTGGACGTAACTGGCACATGTGATGTCACGTCTGCGAAATGAGGTGTCACCTCCTTGCAATTGGTCAGATTTAGTGGAGCCTATAAAACAGATTGCTCTGAAGCTACTGTCTGAAAGAGGAAAACCTGGAGCCAATTTACTAAACATAATTTATTCCAGGCTCTTTGTTACAATAAACAGAGCTCTTCAGACTTCTCCAATACACAACCAGTAGGAAGCTTTGCATTCATGGGAGGTTTTTTTTCATTTGTTCAGCTAAACCTATCTGAATGCAAAATCTTGTATTCACAAATACTGGGAAGATGTTTGACCTCCCATGGCATCATGAAATCTAGAACTGAAAGGATTGTGACCTATCCTCAAATACAGATCTTTTTTTAGCAGTAGTTTTTGTAACCCAGTTGAATTCTGCAACAAAAACCTCTCCTGGACTGGAGGATTATTTAAAACCTGTTTCTCATGCTAGTTTTCCATGGCCATTTTAAAATTTGGCATTTTGTACTCCACTGAAGAGAATGATGAAAACAGCCTGCAGCAAATACAATTAGTCAAATTGTATGCTGAATCTAAGAGCAACATTAAAAATTGCAAATAACCACTGAAAATTTAGACCAGTCTTTGAGTTGGCTCATGTTGTTTATAAAAAGTAATAATAGAATAGAAATACATCTGATAATCACTATCGATTTAAAATTAGGCTGAGTAAGTCACGAAGGTGATTTAATTTGAATATGTAAATTCCAAAGGCTGCTCCCAAAGTAATGCCTCCTATTTTATTATGTGGATGCACAATGTCAGAAGTGGATATTGGTGGTATGGCAGCAGAGCTTGAACCTTTCTGACAAAATTCTGTTACCTTGTATTGCTGTGTGACACATGGCAGCAAAGAGGCAGTATGTATGAAGAAAAGGTGTGTCACTAAATCCCTCTATGCAGAAAAAAATTGCACTTGCAATTTATCACCACTTGCTAAATGTTTATGAAGACCAAACAATGAATGTGAACACAGTGAGGCAGTGGGTGGTGCATTTCAGCAGCAGCAACAGCAATAGTAGGTCATCTCTGCTGGTGCTGATTTTTATAGGTGCAACAGGAGGGCTGTTGTTCGTAGCTGGCAAAAATGCATAGCTAATGATGATGACTGTGTTGAAAAATAGTGTTTTGTAGCTGAGAATTTGCCCAAACTATCAAATACTGCTATTGTGCTCTTTGTATCTGCTGTAATTTCCATTGACATAAATAGAAGGCATTACTTCTGGAGTGACTCACGTATAACCCTTGATACTCATGCTTTTTCTTCTTCTCCTCAGCTATCCTTGTCCAAGATTTTTTGCATTTTATTTCTTTATGGAGTGAGAAGAGAATGAAAGATGTTCCTTGTCACCATTAACCACATAGCGTGAGTGCACTGCTAGACATATTGCTTTAAAGGATTTAAAGCTTATTAGCTGCAAAAAGAAACAAAAAGAATTCATCTGCAATTCAAATGCATTGAAAGATATATTATCTGTTCGCATGAATGCATATTTGACTACAAATTTTAACTACAAATATATAAAGTTCTTTCCTATGAATTTTCTTGCATATATCTTACCTGTAAGCTATTGCATGTTTGCAGGAAGAATATTAGTATGGCTATGTACCATGTACTTCAAAACTGTACTATAATTACGGGCTTGATATTGAGCATTCTCTGTTAGTAAGGCAGAAAACTACAAACATACATGAGTCAGATTAATAATTCACTAAATAAAAGAGACAAAAAGTACATCTCCAGACTGACTGAAAATCCTGAACTTGCTTTTCAAATAACAAAGATGACATTGATCCAGAACACAATGTAACTTTGCTCTTGCACATTTAAGATAGACTGTCTGTTGATATATTATTTGGCAGAAGAGGCTTTTCTCTTCATTGTGAAAAGTCAGCTTAAAGCTAACTCCATCCAAGAACTGGTAAACAGCTTTATTCATCACTATTTTCTCATTTATTAAGTAGCTTTTGTGCTGCTTATAGTGCAGTGAATGTTCTCTTCCAGGATTTAGAAAAATACTTTTTACAAAAAAATGATCGAAATCACATCACTTCCTGAAAATAGCAGTAATTCCTGAATAAAAAGACACTTGTACAATCAAAAACTAGCCTACAGTGGGTGACTTTTATTTTTATTTTTATTTTTTTTTAATCACGGTTTTTAGTATACCTGGTTTAGATAAGGTTTTGTCATAAAGTAGACCTTAATATTGTTAAAGATCCAGTGAATCGTAATGACCACAGAATCATATAACAGTTAAGGTTGGAAAAGACTCTGAGATCATCTAGTCCAACTCCACAATCCAGATCATAATGAGTTTTACAAATCTTTACAGGCTTTATCTTTACTGAGCTCCTTACAGGATTTATACCCTATCCATTCAACACCAGTAACTCAGAAAACAAGAAAAATCACTGCTCTCATTCCCACACAACAAGTGCCTAGTAATGCTAAATATCATTAAGGGACTGAGAAACAAGGAGGATGAAAGTGAAGGAATGAAGAGGTGACCAAAAAAAAAAAAAAAAAATCAAAAACTATTCTAATTGCTCAAAACCATGACAATACATACATTTCTCCAATGGTGCAAAATAGGTCTGAGGGTTATGTTAAAATTTTAATTTATTAAGATAGAAATAATCTGAAGCTAGATTAAAAATGGAAACTGAAAAAGTGACAAAGATTGAAGGCAATCATTATATATTTTTTTGTTTTTCTTCATTTTTCTGAATATAGGGCTAAGTGAAGCTAGTCTGCTGATGGAAGCATTTACAAAAGGCGTGTAGGCTCTTAGGAGATAAAAACTGCTAAGAATGGGTAACCTTAATAGAATGGTTTGTTTCACTCTGCTTCGAAGGGCTCCTCTGACCCTGAACTTTACTACAGGGCACTTAAAATTATATGTATAGGAAATGAGCACTTTATCCTCAGAAAATATGGGAATACTTTGCAGGTCAATGTCAGTGGGGTCATGATTACACCCAAAGATTTCATGTAGGCTTACAGAAGTAATCCTTTCAGAATGAGACTGATACATAGCAATGCACATAGATATGCTATATATCATTTAAAACAGTGATTCTGAGAAGTATTATCTCAGGCATTGTGCCTTCTGGACAAGTAATGAATTGATAATAAAACAAATGCTACTCTCTAACCCTAATTCTTTGTATATTGTGTCTCCTTGAAAAAAAAAAAAAAAAAAATCAGATCAATTGTTTTACGTTTTACTCCAATATCTAGTAAAGGGAATGGGATGGACAGCAACTTGTCATCTGATAATAATACTGCAGTATTGCAATGAGGAGACAGGCAGATTAGAACAAAGTGTCCAGAAGGGTGTGGAAGTAAAGCCTCCATACATGGTATTCACTCTAATGGTAGCTGATAGCTGCATTTACACCTCAGATGCTTTATTTTCTATTTCTTTTCTTTTTTGTGTGTGTGTGTGTGAAAAGAGCTGTGGCTTCAGATATGATGCCTATCATAATAGCTTCCCATGGGCTCTTTTTTTGAGAGAACACCCTACACATATCATTATTAAAAAAAAGAAAAACACAAGCCAAAGAGGAAAGCAATGTAAAGCACAATTTAACAACACACATAAGAATCAAAAGGAATCCTTCACCAAACCTCAGTGATGCATTATTTTAAGTGCAGCATGCTTCCCCAGCAGATCAAAAAACCTCTCACACCATGAAAAACAGTTCTACAATGGGTTTTATAATTTGGGTATCCAAGAAAAGGAAAAGGCAGTACGACAAAAATTCCTTGAGACATTTAACAAAAAGGTAGACTAGATGGAAGCCACATCCTGCCAAGTACCGTGATGTTTGCAGGTTTTTGAAGAAGCCCAGAGAATTTTCCTCTAAAATGTCTGTCACCACCTACAGCACTTGGGGTGGATTGGCTCTGAATGAAGTAGACAGGGAGAGTGGGCACACAGAAAGCTTTGCCTGTGGAACAGCCTTGGCTTGCTACTGAGAAAATACTGAAAAGCCAGAAAAGTGTCACAGTGTCCATCAGAGAAAAGCAATGCTCATTTCAGGGAGACCCGCCTGGACATTTAAACACTAACAGATTGCATTTGTACTGTGAAAACCTGAATTAACCCCAGGCAGCAATGTCAAGCCAGCTAAACCACTGACCTGCAACTACCATTATTTTGCTGGAAGAAGCATATATCTAAAATAGCCAACTCAAAGGAAGGGATTACAGTCTCTTTTTCACCTCCAGAAATCCTTCTTAGAGTGTTTTCCTATGGAAAAACTGTCTCTGTACCTCCTTTCATAGGAGACCTGCCAATGTCTGCAGGGGTGGAGCAGGAATCCTCCAGCAGTGACGGTTCAGTTGCTGGAGGTCTGGGCTTGCTGGTATTCTGGGAGTCATCAGTAATTAGGGGCAATGGGTTATTTTACAAATCATTTACTTGCATGGGAACTTGCCCTACCATATATTTTGCATGCTTGTGAAAAGCCCAGATTGACAGGAAGATAACAAAGCACACTAGTGAAACTTCTTATGAAACAAATTCAGCCTCAATTCTAGGTGTCATACAGTAGCAAACAGTTCATTCTCTGGAACGGTATAGCCCATGGGCTGATTACATGGATATATATAGATGTAAGTATGTAGGGCTTTTCTGTCCTTGATTCAAGCACTTCAAATCTAAAGCCAGCTCCAGCTTTTACATGGCTCCATTAGCTGTATGTTATACAACCGTATATTGCTTGCTCTGCCTGCAGACACTTAGCAGATTCATGCAATCACAACCCCACAGAACCCACACAAAAAACAAAAACAAAAAAGTTTAAAGTAATAAAAAAAAACACATTAAAAATATGAATTTATAATGTTTATTTCATATCACAGGAAATACTGTGCTAAAATTGTCACTAGATTTATCTGATGTAAGCAGAAATTTACTGCCAATTATTGTTGGAATTTTGCTTAAATGTTTGTAGGCAGTCACAGACATCCCAGCTGCATCTAAAAGTAGTCCATAGGAGTCTTAGAGATAACTAGAATGTTACAAATATTAAAGATACGTAACTGTGTTTGCCTCAGTGCAGTTATCCATTTTCAGAATTGTTTTTACTGAATTCTGATAGGAATTCATTAGCCACCAGTATTACTTAGGTCATTGTCAGCTGTCTAATCTGGTAGTTTTGAAAAGAATTCAGGTTATTAAAGTTTACCAATAGTTAAAAAAAAAAAAAAAAAAAAGTGCATTTCATGTGACAGCTGGCCTTTGATCAAATATGTTTTCCAATGGCATATTTTCATGCAATTCCTTCCATCAACATATGGCCTCATTACTTGATGCACTGTCAGTGAACTTTGTACAGCATAGTTTGCTGGGCTTTACATATAAACTGCAGTACAGAGAGAGACATGCCGGAAGGATTTTAATTTACATTTCCAACAGATTTTGATTTAATAATTCATGGTCATATACTTGAACTCTTTTGGAGGAATCTTTTTTATGTTGCTTGTCCAACTAATTTTGTATCAACACTTTGTGCAGCCAATGTGTAAAACAATATTCAGCTGAACGTGTACATGGCTGTGCAGCAGTCTGTGTTGGCACATTAATCTAGTTATTATATTGGTAGGCTGAATATATTTGCTTTCTTGCTTTTTTTTTTTTTTAACTTTTAAATGTTTTATTTCATTTACGTTTGGAAATTATGTGACACAGAGGCAGCAGAGATGCTATTACACATCCCATTTGCAAGCTTACACAATTAATTGTGTCCTAATTTAATGTAGACCTATTCCTCTTGATGTGTCTCCCCTGAGTTCTCATCAACACAGCACCTGAGTAGTTTAAAAGCTTTAATGTCTCTATTGTCTCTCCTCTATCCTCGCCATTATGAGATAATTGATTTTTCTTTAATGGTATGATAGGAGATGACATCACTTGCAGAAGGTCACACTGGCAGTTAGTACAAGTACCACATCCCCTCAGACATCCAGGCAGTGCCTTAGTCACCCGGCCACCCTTCTCACCAGAGACTACAGACTGCTGGCTGAAATTCCTGTGTGACATCAGTGACCACTTCCAGTGTTTCATTCTTGATTTAAGCCCTTGTGCAAACTGCAGAAAATAACAAGCAATCACACTTTCGTTTTCCACAAACAAGAATTTCACAGAGCTGGGTAAGAATGAAGACACACCCAGAGTGAGTCCTGACATCATTATCAAAGATTTAACAACCCTAGATATTCCCTGCTAACCAACTTGACTATTTTCAAGGGTTAGAACATACTGCTACCAGAGCCTCAGAGAAGTTTCTGCTTGTATTGCAGCAGAAGTCAATTTATACTTGGTTCAAGAGAGTTGTTTTAGTGGTCTATTTTTAAGCTGCTTTGTGAAGTGTTTTAGCACAACAGTTCCTGGAATCTGAAGCAGCCATACAAAGAAAGAAAACAAGAATTCAGGCATCACCACCTCCATTCAACACTGAACTATTTCCACTTTGGTTTAAAACCATAACTTTCCTTTGTCTCATGAGGATAAAGTGAGGACACAGACAGCATAGATTAATCAATACTTAACTGAAAAACAGCAATGCTTTTTAGAAAGCTAACCAGTTGTTTATAGGGGAGGTGTCAAAACCAAAAAATTCCTATGAAAACAGATAGGGTGTAAATCACCGAAGTGGAAAAAGACCTGAAAGATCTAATATACTCCAGCCCAAACATCTCTGTGTCACCAATACTTCCCACTAAACCATGTCCCTCAGCACAACCACTAAGTCCCCTCTGGCGCAACTTGAGGCCATTCTCCCTCATCCTATTGCTAGTTACATGGGAGAAGAGCCCAATCCCCACCTTGTCACAGCCTCCTTTTAGGCAGCTGTAGAGAGCAATTAGATCTTCCCTGAGCCCTCTCCTCCCCAGACTAAACCACCACAGTTCCCTCAGCAGCTCCTCATAAGACTTGTGCTCCAGACCCCTCACAGCTTTGTTGCCCTTCTCTACACATGCTCCAGAGCCTTGATGTCTTTCCTCTAGTGAGGGGCCCAAAACTGAACACAGTACTCAAGGTGAGTACTCACCAGTGCTGAGTACATGGGGATGATCACTTCCATGCTCCTGCTCGCAACACTGTTTCTGATGCAAGCAAAGATGCCATTGGTCTTCTTGGCCACCTGGACACACTGCTAGCTCATGTTTAGCCGAGCACTGACCATTATATCCAGGTCTGTTTCCTCTACGCAGTCTTCCAGCCACTCTGACCCAAGCCTGTAGTGTTACCTGGGGTTGTGGCCACTCCCTGGCACCTGGTCTTGCTGAACTTCCTCCCATTGGGTTCAGCCCAATAATCCAGCTTGTCCAGCTCTGTAGTGCCTTCCCACTTCCAGAGAGATTGACACTTCCTCCCAACATGGTGCCATTTGCAAACTTACTGAGGGTGCGCTCAATGCTCTCATTCAGGTCATCAATAAAGATATTGAAGACAACAGGCCCCAGCACCAATCCCTGGCAAACACCACTCATGACTGTTGGATTTAACTCAATTTGTCAGCACTCTTTGGGCCCAGACCTTCAGCCAATTCTTCACCTAGCAGAGTGTACTAATCCAAAATGTGCACAAGATGAGTAAAGTATGCACACAGAATGGGTATAGAAACCATATTAGCAGTATAATTTAATCCAGGAGTGCCAGATATTGTACAGCCAATCTTGTCTTGCCTATCACATGAGAATTATCCACCATAATCAAGTGTCACAATCATTGACACTGTATTTGAGATAATGCTTTTGACTGCCCTGAACAAATAAGAAGGGGATTTATTGTTATATTCTCTCTGGAACAAGAAGAAGCTGATTGAGAAATAACACTGGATGGACTGGATTGACTGGTGACACCCAGACAAAACCAAAAAAAAAGAGAAAATCAACTACGTATTCCAGCCTGATTTTTTTTTCCTGTTCACATCAGCAACTCTTTCCTGTCAGTCTGTTATCTGCCAGATGGATCAAGAAGGGGAGGCCACTGTAGTTAGTACTCTAAATGCTTGTTAAGGGTGTGGGGAGAAAAATGACTAGAAAGGATTTGGCGTCCATGCCAGCTTAGCTAGAAAGGGGATGTAGTGAAGATTGAGTTGTGTTTCCATAGCCACAGATGAGCAGGTGGAAAACATCCACCACAGGTGCTTGTTCTATAGAGGATCCCATTCCCTGGTAAAATAGGCACTTTGCAAAGAAACCAAAACTTGAAGATATCCAGGACTCTTTATCTCAGACGAGCCCTATGCAAGTTTACGAAATCTCTTGGGATCATCATGATTAACTATCTTAAGCTATTCCCCACCGGGCTTTAGTGCTTTTAAACTGCTGACCCTTTGAATTAAAGAAGTAGATTTCTCTTTTCACAGCTGTGACTCAACACAGAGTGGAATTCAGAGGCATCTGAAAACAAAGCCAGGCACAATTTAAAACAAAATCCTTCAATGACAGATTTACAGAGTGATAGCTGCATCTGGAGCATAGAGATATAACTGTGTACTAACATGCGTTACACAAAAACCATACATAGACTTGTCCTATGAAGGGCAATTTCTTCATTAAAAAAAAAACAACCAACAAGCAAAAAAAGAAAAACAAACAAAAACAAAACAGGATGAGTAGGAATAAAACATCATAAAACCTAAATATTGACTACTCAAAAGAAAATTTGGTCCATGGATCTTTTAGCAATCTAAGTGGCAATCACCCTGGCAATAAGGAGGACAATGATAACCTGTCAGAAAAATTATTCCTTGATCTTCTTTAGGAGCTACAATGCACAACTGAAATCCCTGTGCTTGGGGACAAATAAAATAATGGTAAGATGTAGTTTATAAAGTGTATAATACCTTTATTGTGTTCAATACTAAATATGCAGTAAGTAGCATATATGCCATTGAGTCTTTGTAAATGTGGAGTCCTCAGCATAGGAGAAACATGGACCTGTTGGAGCACGTTTGGAGGAGTGCCACAAAAATGATCCAAGTGACGGAACACTTCTATGAGAACAGGCTGAGAAAGCTAAGGCTGTTCACAGCCTGGAGAAAAGAAGGCTCTGGCGAGACCTGATAACTGACCTTTCAATATCTGAAGGGGAGATACAGAAAAGAAGAGGATAGACTCATTAGCAGGACAAAGGGTAGTGGTTTCCAACTAGATCAGGGGAGATTTCAATTGGATGTAAGAAAAAGTTTTTAAAATAAGAGTGTTGCAGCACTGGAACAAGTTGTCCAGAGAGGTGGTGGATGTCCCATCTCTGGGGACATTCAAGGTCAGGTTGGATGGGACTGTGAGCAACCTGATTTAGCTGTAGGTGTCCCTGTTCATCGCAGGGGAGTTGGACTAGATGACTCTTAATGGTCCCTTCCAAATAAAATGATTCTATGATACTGTGATTATCATTCAAATGTCAAAGCTGGGAAAGCTGTTGCTAGATGTACTTAGTCACAATTTTAGGTGAACCTGAAGTAAGTAAAAAGTGGAATCAGATATCTTGAAGACACTAAAGCATAGTAAACAGTTACAGAGGAATAAACCAGTTATTCATTTTCGCAGACATTGCAAAAGCAAAACAGCAAAGACTACTGGAAACTTTTTCTCTTGTCTGTGAGCTGGAGTATGTGACTTGCATTAATGGCACAGGGAATAATGTACTTGCACTCAAACTCAGGACTAGCTGATGTCAAATGAAGTTCAACCATTCATATTAATGGGATCAGCATTTGTCTGAGGAAATGGAAGCCTCTTAGACCTTAGGGTCACGAATTGACAAGCTATCGAACATTTCCTCTGTTGTGCTGACCATCCTCCATCCTCAGTGAGATCAGCTGTCTAGACCCTTAGCTCTACTACAGCTGCTTTGTGTTTCTCCAGAGGCATAGAAAGAGCTCTTTGCTAATTCTTCCTGAGTAATGCATAATACAGGGTGAGAACTCACAACTCTCTTCCTAGGACACACGGAACAGCCACATTTCTCCTGAAAAATGATAGTCATATGCATGCAATGTGTGAGTTTTGTTAGTCCAGTAATCTGTGTTTGAGACAAATGGTGACAGAAGTGTTGTTCATTACAAAAATGATGATGATGATGATGATGATGATAAAAGAAACCAAACTCAAAACACTGGAAGCACTTGAAACATCAAAGATGACTTTAAATTTGTATAGGAAAAAAATATATATATATTGCTGAGCAGCTATTATCTCACACCATTAATAAATTGGGAGGAGGCAAGAAACAGTTCATGGAAAAATACATTTCTTGACAAGCTCCAAAGCATTTATGTTGTAATCATTCTAGCAATCAGCAAGCAGTAATTTCAGATGGCTGATACAAAACTGTGGCAGATATTGTCTGCCAAAACTGTAGAGTACAAAAAGAAAAACACTGCAGCAGAATATTTTTTTCTTCTTAATATTAAGTAGAGCAATTTTGAGAGTAAAGACATAATTTTCACCATCACCATTAATATTCATTGTAATAAGAACAACAATAACAGCACTCATAACACGTTTTATGGTTTCTTTATGCAACAACAATTCTGTCAGGGGCAAATTTAAATTTTGTGGATGATAAGAAAGTTGTCTTTTGGCAGTCAGGATATATGGAATGAGTCAACTCATAAAGCTCACTCAAATATTGGCACCTCTGTTTCTTTATAGGCACCTCAGCCTCATTCTTGTTTTTCAGAAGTGCTTGTATAAACATAAAAACATTTTTAAAAGGATAAGAATCCAGCATGAAAGGCCAATCACAACAAAAGGATGAGTCCAATAAAACAAACAAAATTAAAATAAATGCTTTAGGTGCATGATAAAAAAATTCAATATTATAAGTCACTGAACTGACTCATGACCTATGAATTAATTATGCCCCTTTTAATTGCTCCACAAAACAATCTCCATTCTGAAAAAGATGAACATATTTGCTACAGCTGACTGGTTTTTGTTGGTCTATGATATACGAGTTATGGCACTGAAGTTTGGCTACATGTTTACAAAGCAGCACACAGAAGATGCACAGGTAGATCAGTAAATATCTTCCGTATATGCTTGCATAATTACCAGGAGAAACCTTTAGGAAAAAATTGCAAATATATTCCTCATAGAAATAGAAGATAAAGTGGAAAAGCTAAAAAACAGGAATGTAAATGTATACACTAAATAATTGAGAAACTAATCACATTTGAGCTTTTGACAACTTCACTGTTGCCTCTCTGTTTGCTTTGCTAATCAATATGTAGCACTAAACACGTTACTGATTTTCTGCATTCAAACTGTGCTTCACTGATCATTTCTTATTCCAGAAAAAGCCTCTCAGACAACTCCTTACTTAAATAAGACTGTAAATTTGTTTAATGAATTACACCTAAGGTTCGTCCGGTCTAGAAGTCTGTTTTCAGCAGTAAGTGTAAGTAAATGTAAGGAAGACTAAGAATGGAGCATTCGTATATGATATTACCCTTCCCTTAGCACTCTCGCTTCTCCACATCTATTTTCAGCTCAGGAGATTTCCTCAGCCTACTGTAGCTTGACTATTTTTACCCCTCCCCCCCCTCCCCCCCCCAATCTACTGGATATCGCTTTCAAGTACTTCTCCAGCCTCCCTTTGAGCCCTTATAAAATTCTTACATCTGCATGTCTACTACCAATTACATGAGGAGCCACCTCCTGCACCAACATCACAATGTGACAACATACTATTTTTCTTACATATATATCACCACCTTCATAAAGTAGATCAACAAAATTTATGTACATGTATATCTAAATTTACTGTTTTAGGATTATTCTGATTTTAAAGTGAAGGTCATCCAGCAGTGCTGACATCAGAGGCACTATATTTTAGAGGCATGCTATATTTTATTATGCAATAGATGTATAGATTGGCTGGGAAATTAAGAGAAAATTGGTTACAAAAAATAAAGGTGGTAGTAGTGGTCAATTTCAATAAGAGTTTGCTGCCAGAGCACTGGAACAGGCTGCCCAGGGAGGTTGTGGAGTCTCCTTCTCTGGAGATGTTCAAGACCTGCCTGGATGCCTATTTGTGTGACCTGGTGTAGGGAACCTGCTTTGGCAGGGGGTTGGACTCAATGATCTCTGGAGGTCCCTTCCAACCCCTACAATTCTGTAATTCTGTGATTCTGTGATTCTGTGAAAAATATCTTGCTATTATTATTGCACAAGATGAAATGTATGGTTTCATAACTGAATCTTTGCTCAGAACCCAGGACAGGCTTTTAACTTTGAACCAAAAATAGTTTTTGCCAAACTTGGCAAGTATATGGCTGGGAAAATCAGAGAGTTTCACTGCCAACAGTGTCTCAACACCACTAGCAGAAAAGCTCCCATACTTTCTCCTTAGTGAACACCTTCAGGCAGTAGGATGGAAAAAATATCCCAGAGCTCTCCACTAGACTAGTTCTGTCACCCCTCTCCCTCACATGGTCCTCTAAATCTCTCCAGTAAAATAAATTTTACTGGACTGAAGTGTTCCTTTTTTTTTCCTTTTTTTCCTCATATCCATAACTTTCAATCTAATTATAAAGGATGTAAGGGGGATGACGGAATGGTGTTACTTTTGCACAAGTTGAGAATACACTTTTTAAATCTTCTCAAAATAGGTAAACATTTTAGGGTAAATAATTAAAAAAAAAAAAAGTATTTTAAGATATATGCTATAAAAATATTATATGGATATTGCAGTTAAAAGTTCTGTAAATCTCTGCATCTCAAGGTGTGAGCACTGTAAGAAACAACAACATACAGCTGAGAACAGTAAAACTGTGAAGATTTATGTTTTCCATTGAAACATCTGCTCTTACCCATTCTTGGTGCCAGAACGGCAGACTGGATGAGCTACTTCTTTATTCCAGCCAGGCGTTTCCTCTACTCTTGGACATTAGGTTAAAATGTGATGAACATCTTATTCCCAATGGAGAATTTTCGCTTTCATAAAGTCAGTAGGTCAAAACTTGAAATTTACTGCTCACAAAAGGGATTCCTCAGTTGTGTGTGTCCAGTAGACAAATCTAAATACCGAGGAACAATTGCCCATTATATACTTAATGCTTATATTACTCACATACACTGACATTAATTTAAGGGTCTGTCAGAACTTTAGTGATATCCTACACAACGAATCATGACGGGTAGTAAATCTGGATGCATTGTCTAAATCTCATAGAAATGCTACAATGAATCCTACAGGAAAGGATTCTTTTCCTTTTACAAAAATAAATAAATAAATAAATAAATAAAGGAAAATGAACTCAATAACATAAGTTGTAATTATGCTAAAATATCAAGTTACATCTACTTATTTGTAATTAAAATATCTGTAGTTATTTTGATTTTCTCTATAAAAACATCAAGTTTCAAGTAAGTCAGTGACTGCAGATGACATTTCTATGTTTGCCTAGTGGTTTGCAGTGATGTTTAAAAAATCTCACATTTATAAAGTCCTGTGGCATTTTCATCAAAAATTAATATTAAAACAGTGATGGAAAACATTACACTTTTTGGAAAAAAAATTCTCATTAAGTTTTAATACACAAATGTCACACCTCCTTTTTCTATTACAGCTACTTTTAAGATTTTCCAAAGGTAGCTACAATTTGGATTTGATTCTGCTATTGGAAAGTGCCAAAAATACCCAATTATAGTAGGAAAATGTTGTGTGCACATATACGTATGTGTTTGTCTACAATCTGTGTGAGCAATTGAAAAATGTCCAAAATATACACAGAGAAAACCACGTTGTTAAAATTACTCTTATGCAGAGTAAATTTCTCTTTAAAGCACCAAATAATGGAATGACAGCAGAGACTGCTCAGTACTAGAACATAATGCTTCATTTAACGAGTAATCTCCAGAGCGTATGGATGTTTACCTCACTCTGGGCAAGCTCAAGCGCACAGACAATTACGGTACTTTGTCTGATGTGCAATAACTTGTTAAGCAACTGTAATGAGACCACATGATTCCACAAGCTTATACACAGCATTTCTATATTTTCTCCATGCCAATATGACATTTTAACTCTCAAATATTAAATACTTAAGAAAAAATAAGAATCCCCAAAGCTAGAATGGCTAAATCCAGATCCACAAATCAATGGACTTGGTCAAAACTGTAAGCCAAGTTCAAAATCTCTTCAAGTTTGGCAGGTACCTTGCCTGAATCCACCCTGCCCTGAGGAAGAATGAAGGGAAGGGAAGGGAAGGGAAGGGAAGGGAAGGGAAGGGAAGGGAAGGGAAGGGAAGATTTTGCAATAGCAATGCAATAAAGCAGTCAAATTGTATTGTTTCTTTGGTGAATAATAGTGAATTGATGACAGATTTATTAATATGACCAATTGATTGAATACAAAAGAGGAGAAGAGAGGAGAAGAGAGAAGAGAGGAGAAGAGAAGAGAAGAGAAGAGAAGAGAAGAGAAGAGAAGAGAAGA
>NW_024968162.1:0-824 GCF_019238085.1 Lagopus leucura
GATGGGGTCAGGGATGGGGATGGGGTAAAGATGGGGTCAGGGATGGGATAAGAATGGGGTCAGGAGTGGGGATGGGGTCAGGGATGGGGATTGGATGGGATAAGAATGGGGTCAGGGGTGGGAATGGGATAAGGATGGGGTCAGGGATGAGGATGGGTTAAAGATGGGTTTGAGGATTTGGATGGGCTCAGGGATGGGGTCAGGAATGGGATAAAGATGGGGTCAGGGATGGGACAAATCTGGGGATGGGGTTTGGGGCCAAGGATGGGGTAAGGATGGGGTCGAGGATTGGGATGGGGCAAAGATGGGGTCAGGGACTGGGATGGGGTAAGGATGGGGATTGGGGCCAGAGGTGGGATAAGGATGGGGTCAGGAATGGGACAAATCTGGGGATGGGGTTTGGGGCCAGGGATGGGGTCAGGGACTGGGATGGGGGTCAGGGATGGGACAAAATTGGATGGGAACTGGGGCCAGGTTTGGGGTCAGGGATGGGGGACGAGATGACGGGATGGGAACAGGATAAGAACCGGGACAAAACAGGAAGGGACAAAGAGCACAGCAGGTTGGGACAACAAGAGAAGCCAAGAACGGGGGTCAGGGATGGGAAGAGCTGGAGCAGGACGGGGACGACGACCCACCTCAGCCCCCCATCGCTCCCCCTTTGACCCCCCCCCAGCCGACCCCATGGCAGCCCCACAGATACGTCCTGCACCACGCGCTGCGTGGCCGTGTTGGGGGACTGCGAGTCCTTCAGCAGCTGCAGCACCTGCTGCAATCCCTGCTCATCTGGCTGCCAGTCCATGGCGGTGGCCCTGGGGGGGGGG
>NW_024968162.1:834-1658 GCF_019238085.1 Lagopus leucura
GATGGGGTCAGGGATGGGGATGGGGTAAAGATGGGGTCAGGGATGGGATAAGAATGGGGTCAGGAGTGGGGATGGGGTCAGGGATGGGGATTGGATGGGATAAGAATGGGGTCAGGGGTGGGAATGGGATAAGGATGGGGTCAGGGATGAGGATGGGTTAAAGATGGGTTTGAGGATTTGGATGGGCTCAGGGATGGGGTCAGGAATGGGATAAAGATGGGGTCAGGGATGGGACAAATCTGGGGATGGGGTTTGGGGCCAAGGATGGGGTAAGGATGGGGTCGAGGATTGGGATGGGGCAAAGATGGGGTCAGGGACTGGGATGGGGTAAGGATGGGGATTGGGGCCAGAGGTGGGATAAGGATGGGGTCAGGAATGGGACAAATCTGGGGATGGGGTTTGGGGCCAGGGATGGGGTCAGGGACTGGGATGGGGGTCAGGGATGGGACAAAATTGGATGGGAACTGGGGCCAGGTTTGGGGTCAGGGATGGGGGACGAGATGACGGGATGGGAACAGGATAAGAACCGGGACAAAACAGGAAGGGACAAAGAGCACAGCAGGTTGGGACAACAAGAGAAGCCAAGAACGGGGGTCAGGGATGGGAAGAGCTGGAGCAGGACGGGGACGACGACCCACCTCAGCCCCCCATCGCTCCCCCTTTGACCCCCCCCCAGCCGACCCCATGGCAGCCCCACAGATACGTCCTGCACCACGCGCTGCGTGGCCGTGTTGGGGGACTGCGAGTCCTTCAGCAGCTGCAGCACCTGCTGCAATCCCTGCTCATCTGGCTGCCAGTCCATGGCGGTGGCCCTGGGGGGGGGG
>NW_024968163.1:0-1273 GCF_019238085.1 Lagopus leucura
TTATTTTTTAATTATTTTATTTTTCCTTTTTTTTTTCTTATTTTTAAATTATTTTATTTTTCCTTTTTTTTTCTTATTTTTAATTATTTCATTTCTCTTATTTTTTAATTATTCCATTTTTTTATTTTTTAATTATTTCATTTTTTTTTAATCATTTCATTTCCCTCATTTGTTAATTATCTAATTTCCCTTATTTTTTAATTATTTCTTTTTCCTTATGTTTTAATTATTTTATTTTCCTTATTTTTTAAATTATTTCATTTTTTCTTATTTTTTAATTATTTTATTTTCCTTATTTTTTTTAATTATTTCATTTTTTCTTATTTTTCAACCATTTCATTTCCCTCATTTGTTAATTATTTTAGCTTTCCTATTTTCTAATCATTTTTTCCTTATTTTTAAATTCTTTTATTTTTTCTTATTTTTTCATTATTTTTTCCCTTATTTTTAAAATTCTTTTATTTCCCTTATTTTTCAATTCTTTTTTCCCTTATTTTTCAATTCTTTTTTTCCTTATTTTTCAATTATTTCACTTTTCCTTATTTTTAATTATTTTTTCCTTATTTTTAAATCATTTCATTTTTCTTATTTTAATTATTCCGATATTCTTCATTTTAATTCTTAATTTCCCCCCCTTTCTTCAATCCCTTCCCTTCAATTCTTTCTTCCCCCTTTTATTCTCCATTCCTTTCCTTCCCTTCTCCATTTCCTTTCCTTCACTCCTTTCTTTTTCCTCCCTTCTTTTCCTTCCCTTCCATTCCTTCATTCTTCCCCTTTTCCTCCCCATTTTCCCCCTTTTATTTCCTTCTTTTCCTTTCCTCCTCCTTTTCACTCTTCCATTCTTTCCCTCTTTTCATTCATTTCCTTTTTTCATCCTTTCCTTTTTTTCCCCATCCTTTTTCCTTCTCCCTTTTTTCCCCTCTTTTCCTTTCCTCACTTCTTTCCATTCTTTTCCTTTTTCCCCTTTTTTCCCAATTTTTCCCAATTTTTTTGTTGGATTTTTCATTTCTTTTTTTTTCCCATTCCTTTCATTTTTTCCTTTTTCCACTCTTTTGATTTTTTCCTTTTCCCACTTTTATTTTTCACTCCTTTCCTTTTTTCCCCCCTTTTCCATCTTTTCCTTTTTCCTTCTTTTCTAAAACCCTTTTCCCCCTATTTTTAATTTTATTTTTTTTTACTTTTTAATTCACTTCAAAAAAATTCCTTAAATTTTCCGAAAAAATTCTTTTATTACTTTTAAATTCTTCCTTATTTCACATTTTTTCCCCCAAAT
>NW_024968164.1:0-25168 GCF_019238085.1 Lagopus leucura
GTGATGATTCTATGATTATGGCACCCTATGGATCCCTATGGCACCCTATGGATCCCTATGGCACCCTATGGGTTCTCTGGGCAGCCTGCAGTGCTGGTTGGTGACCCTGCACACAGCAGGGGGTTGGAATGAGGTGAACATTGTGCTCCTTTGCAACCCAGGCCATCTATGAGTCAATGATTCTTTGGGTCCCTATGGCACCCCATGGATCCCAGTGGCACCCTATGGATCCCTATGGCACCCTGTAGGGTCTCATGGCTCCCTATGGATGCTTATGGCACCCTATGGGTTCTGTGGGCAGCCTGCAGTGCTGGTTGGAGACCTGCACACAGCAGGGTTGGAGCTGATGGCTCCGTTGTGCTCCTTTGCAATCCAGGCCATCCCAAGATTCTATGATGATTCTATGATTATGGCACCCTATGGGTCCCTATGGATCCCTGTGGCATCCCATGGGTTCTCAGGGCAGCCTGCAGTGGTGGTTGGTGACCCTGCACACAGCAAGGGGTTGGAATGAGATGATCATTGTGGTCCTTTGCAACCCAGGCCATTCTATGAGTCAGTGATTCCATGCATCCTAATGGCACCCTATGGGTTCTCTGAGCAGCCTGAGCTGCTGGTTGGTGACCCTGCACACAGCAGGGGGTTGGAACTGATGGCTGTTGTGGTCCTTTGCAACCCAGGCCATTCTATGAGTCCTTATGGATCCCTATGGCACACTGTAGGGTCTAATGGCACCCTATAGATCCCTATGGCACCCTATAGGTTCTCAGGGCAGCCTGTGCTGCTGGTTGGTGACCCTGCACACAGCAGGGGGTTGGATCCAGATGATCATTGTGGTCCTTTTCAACCCAGGCCCTCCTATGAGTTGAACTCACCTATGGGTAAATTCTCATCTTCTCATCCCATGGTCAGGGAGGGGTTTTGGGTGTTGAGAGAGCAACCCTGCAGCGCTGACCGCAGAGCGCTCTGGGGAGTGGACTTGGTCGTTTTGGGACTCAGTTTAACTGCTTTCCGTTTTTGCAAACCTCCAGCATTCCTGGGAGATGGTCGGGAAGAAGAAAGGCGTCTCGGGACAGAAGGACAGCGGACAGACAGAACCCAGTGAGGAGAGCAAAGAGAACCGGGAGAGAGATCGGGATTTCAGCCGGCGACGTGGAGGGCCGCCGCGACGGGGCCGGGGCGCCAGCCGTGGCAGAGAGTGTAAGCAGCCAGCCTTCCTTCCAGCAGCACAGCACTGCACTCTGCGCCCCCCTGGGTGCTGGGGAGGGGGGGAAAATCACCCTCGTGTGGCAGCCTGCGTGCTGCTGCCCTGGGTGAGATGCGTCCTTCGGGCCATGCTCTCGCTTAAGAGGTCACGGGGCGCTTGGTCCCCTGCACGGCCGCCACGTTGGGCTCTTGAGGTCTGGTCTTAATGGGTCTTAAGGTGGTCTCTGTGTTGTTCTGTCTTTCAGTTCGGGGCCAGGAGAACGGGCTGGATGGTGGGAAGAGTGGAGGCTCTTCTGGAAGAGGCACAGAGAGAGGGAGACGGGGACGTGGCCGGGGCCGAGGTGAGCGCAGGGCTGTGGGCGCGGGGTGGAGACTGGAGCTCTCTTAAGAGGGAGGCTGCCGAGCTGATAAATGAGAGCTTGGTTTTTCCAACCTGACACTTGAACTCAGTGCCTGCGTGTCGCTCCAAGTGCGTTAGGAGCTGTAAGGAACTCTCACATCCCAGCTGGTGTGGCTTTCCTGCGCAGAGGTGCCTGTCTGCAGGCTGCTTGTTAGCAGCAGGCTCTGGATTCTGGATCCTCCCTATCCCTGCCTGCGTGTCTCTGAGCACCAAGCAAACCCTTGGCTTGGTTTTTAAGTGCTAAGCAGCAGCAATTCGTTCTCCTGCAAAATCTGTGTGGCTCAGGAGTTGTTGCTGAGGATGCACACTGCAGAAATGAGAACCTGGGGTTCGGTTTTCCAGCTTTTGCCAGCTGGAAACTTCATCAGAGCCTGGCGTCGCTTATGGCTGGTGGCACTGCCAGCCAGCTGAGGTCATTGGTGTACATGCAGGGACGCTGCTGGAAACCCCATCAGCTCAGGGGGATCCTCAGCGCTTTCATATTCTGGGCATCAGGGCTCCATCTGTGGCTGGGATGTTTCTTTGCCCTGTGATGCAGCGCTGTGTGTGTCTTACAGGTGGCTCTGGAAGGCGGGGGGGAAGATTCTCTGCCCAAGGCATGGGGTAAGTTTCACTGCTATAAAGCCCAGCAAAAATCACATCTTTGTGCACGAATGCTGCCCTCTGCCTCGGCCTTGTATTGTTTTTTCACACGAGTAAAGTAAAAGTTGCATCATGCTGGAATTCGGGAGGGCTGATGCAGCCGAAGCCTCGCTCCGTGAGGCAGAGCTGCCAATGTCTCAGCCCTGTTACAATGGGAATTAAATCAGTTACGCAGGGAAGGTGATTGAAATCTTTCCCATTCCTGTCTGGCAGAACTTTCAACCCAGCTGACTACGCCGAGCCGACCAGCACGGATGAGAGCTATGGGAATAGCAGCACCAACACGTGGAACAACACGGGCAGCTTCGAGCCGGACGACGGCACGAGTAAGTGAGCCCCGCTCGTCCTGCGTGCGTCGTCTTTGCTGTGAGACAAACCTTCAGCCTGTAGTCCTCACCACAAAGGCCACCTCGCTCCAGCCGCTGAGGTGACAGTGGAAACTCAGAGCTGGATGTGCCGGCAGAGACCTGGCAGCTCTCGCCTCACTTTGGGGTCCCCAGGAAAAGCCTTTTTTCCTCAAACACGTGCAGCTCCTCCTCGTTTTCGCCCCCCTGAGGACGTTGCTCTGAGCTCGGCTGTTGTCTCGCTGTTTTTTGGGGGCTCTTTTGCAGCCCTTTCTCTCGGGCTGCTGTGGGGTGACACTGAGGCACGGAGCGGTGCCAGGTTTTGTGGCGGTGCCCTCGGGTGCCCCCTCAACAACATCCCCACACGTGGGGGGCGGCGAGGCGGCTTCACCGGAGTCAAAATTTCACTGGTTGTCTTTTTTCTTTTCTTTTCTTTTGTTTCAGGACTTGATTTCATTGGGGGTGAGGGCTCAAATTATCCCCGAAAATTTGACACTGCTCCTGGTACGATACATCCAGGTGCACCGACTGCCCCCGGATCCCTTTACCTTATAGCTCTTTTTCCAACCGACTTGAAAATATCTGTGGATATGTCGTTCTCCTCTCTTCATTCGTTCACTTTAACGAGTTTTGACGCTTGTTCTGACCGTGCTTTTACTAATGCTGACACCTCAGATGTAAACCGGGAGAGGTTTAACCCTTTCCTCGCGGGTTCGCGGGGCTCAGGCGCCGCTCTGAGCGCCCACAGCAGCGCCGCATCCCCAGCGCTGTGACAGAGCCCCCCAGCAGCACAGGGCAGCTCGGCCCCAGCACTCTGTGATCCCGTGCTGCTCCCACATCCCTGCAGCCGTCGCCCTGCTGCTGCCTTTTGCACGGGCTCAGAATGCTGCTGCAAGGGTGCTCAGCTCTGCTCAGCCGCCTCGGTGCTTTGCCTCTGCTTACAGCTGGCCCTCGGTGCTTGAGGGCTGCTTTGGCACGCTGCTCTGCTGCTTTTCTTCTAAGCAGGGCTGCCCTGCTGGTGCTCTGTGCTTCGGGGGGAGCAGGGTGCTGCTCAGTGCCTGGTTGTAGAATCGTAGAACGGCCTGGGTTGAAAAGGACCACAATAATCATCTCGTTTCAACCCCCCCTGCTGTGTGCCAGCCACCAGCCCAGGCTGCCCAGAGCCACATCCAGCCTGGCTTTGAATGCCTCCAAGTCAGGTCAGTCCTGTCCTGCTTTATTTTATGCCTTGTGAAGCCGAGAGAGACCTGTGGGCCGTTCCACTCTGCCTTATTAAGGCTGCTGGGTGGCCACAAAGAGGCCCCAAACATAACGGGGTGTTTGCCCAGTTCCTCAGACAAGGTCCTGCTGGTTGGGATGTCAGACAGATGCTCCCAGTGGTGCTGCAGCCGTTCCTGAGCTCGCAGCCCTTTGGGAGACCTTGCTGCTTTGCTCTTGGAAGTTATGAGAGGAAAGGGAACCGCTGGGGCTCGGGGTGCTGCTGCTGTTCTGAAGCACCTCCAGGTTAACAATTAACTGCCACCAGCACGTGGCTGCTGGCTGTGCCACTGCTGGGCCTTTGTCTGCATTGAGGTGTGGGGCAGTTGGGGGTCAGACCTCCAAGCCTTCAGGGTGGCTGCAGGTGGGGTCTGGGCTGCTCGCCTCCCAGCTTAGAATAAGAGATTTTCTCATTGGGAAAAGCCTCGAGCTCACGGTGGGATCTCTTGTTTTCCAGCAGTTCTTGCTGCAGACCCACGAGTGCACCGAGCAGCTGCTTTGCATTGGGGCATTTCTCTGCTAAACTACTGAAACCCCCTGTGCTGCGAGACAGGACAGTGCAGCTTTGCCTAAAACACCCCCAAAGACAGCACTGATACTTGCAAACCACTGCTGACGTTCCTCTCCTTCTCCTGCTTTGAGCTTAAGGAGGGCGGCTGCTCCTCGAAGGCCTTCTGTGCAGGGCTGAATTCCCTTCTGAATTCCTCGCTGCTTTGCTTTTTGTCTTATTTCCCCCTAAAGTGAGCAGAAAGCGGAGCCCTGTGCTGCACTGCTGGCTGCATCGGGAAACTCTATGGCGATGAGCAGCACAAAGCTCAGCACCCAGCGCCCCGCTGCGCTCTGTGCTGATGGCTGAGAGCCCCTCAGCCTGGGGAGGAATGGGCCACAGCCCTGAGGCTCCCAGCAGCCAAAGGAGCTGTGTTCTGTCCACGTCTGTATCTGTAAATGCAACTTAAAATCGATCCAGGAAGGTTTCTTGCATCACTTCGGTGCTGATTTGGAGCTCTGCGCTCCCCACCAGTAGATCAGCAGATCGGTTTTGGCCCCGTGACTGAAATGTGAATGGGGAAAACCTGCCTTCTTCCCCCGAAATCCCAAATCCCACGTGCTGTTTGTGTGCCACCAGGGCCTCTCAGCTGCTGAAGGGGGGCTGATGGCAGCTCTGTCCTCGAGTGCCTCCAGGCACCCGGCTCTGGGGCTGCGCTCCCCTTCTGACGCTGCCCTGGGCACAGCAGCGGTGCTTTGGCACCGGATTTGTGGGCGATGGAAAGTTCTCCCACTCTCTATTCCAAATTCTGAGTTGCCTGATGGGTTTGGGATCCCCCCCTGTAGAATTCAGCAGATGGAGCTTCACTTGTGGTGGGTGAGAGGGACCGAACGCGCAGCAGATACAGCCGGGCAAAGCTTCTCCCTTCTGTGAATCTTGCTTGCAAATGCTGCTGTAATGGATTGTGTCTGAAACCTTGTGCCTGAAATCTGAAAGCTTTGCTCTTTGATGCTTTAAGCTGCTGGCTTTGGCCATTTCTCTGAAACTGGCACATCTTCCTTTCCCTGAAGGCGTTTTTGGTGCAACCGAGGCTTCAACGCTTTGGAGGGGGGAGGAAAGCAAGCCAACCCCAGAACGGCTCTGTTGCTCTGTGCTGTGAGAGGCCAAAGCCTGGTGGCAAACCTGGAGGAGCTCTGTCAGAGCTGCAGGGATCACGGCTGCTTGGGTGCTGCTGCAGGAGGGAATCAGGGCAGAAGGGCTTCCCTGCCGAGCTCCTCGTTCCACTGGGTGCTGGGCTGTGCGCTGCCCTCCCCGCTGGCCCGGGGTCCCTTTGGTTCCGCTTAGCCTCACCGTATGGGGACCTGGCCCTAAGCCTGAGGTTGGGATCGCCTGCTTTGATTTCTGGTTGGCAAATAAAGTCCTCTCAGCTGCTTGCCGAGCCCCCCCCCCGGTGCTTCCCTGGCTCTTGGAAGAGCTTTGCTGTACGCCTGACTTGTCTGCCTTTCGTTCCCCCTGTAGGTGCGTGGAGGGCTGCGACGGAGGAGTGGGGCACGGAGGACTGGAATGAAGATGTAGGTACCCTGCAACCCCTCCCTGCACGTCCGTGTGCTGGCAGCTGCTGTCCTGTCTGTGCACGGCGAGAGAAGCTGCACGGATTGCTCCTGTGCAAACTGCAGGCAGAGCCCAGGGGAGCTGTGATGAATGAGTGAATGTTGCTGCATCTGAGATGCAAAACTCAGGGCAGCCTCTGCCTTCCGTCAGGTCTCTGCTGGAGGAGAGGCTTCAGAGCCTTTTTGCCTTCAGCCTGCGTGATCTCTCAGCAGTTCCTCACTGCTGTGATTGTTTTTACACTCCTGCAGTTCGTTTGCTTTCACCTCCTCGCCTCAGTTCAGGTGGCACCTGTGGCTGAGGCCCAGAGCCTCATTAATTTTGCCTTTTGTTTGCTTCCTCTTTATTTTCTCTTCCACAACGTGAAGAGATCCTTTGCTCTCCGGTCCCATCACCCAAATGATTGCTGGAAGCCAAACCATCGGTCCAAAGCTTTTTTCCTTTGGCTTTTCCAGCAGCATTTGCACCAATGCATGGTGCCATTTCCACCAGTGCTGCACACCGTCATTGCAAAGCACAGAAGACCCCAGCAGTCCTGGTGGGTTTGTGAACAGCAGGAAATGTGCAGAAGGATTTATTCCTGACTGGGGAAGCGACAAATAACGCGAGGGCTGATTGTGATGGGAGCCAAATGGTGGAGGGGATCAGATGCTCAGTTCCTCGAGTCGTTCGTGGCTGTTTGTCTCCAGCGCCGTGTGCTTCTCGTGCTGCTCTGACTTGGCGTTCTGTTCCCCTCTTTTCTCTTTCAGCTGTCTGAGACAAAGATCTTCACTGCATCCAACGTGTCTTCAGTGCCTCTGCCTACAGAGAACGTGACAATCACAGCTGGACAGAGGTGATGGCTCAGGCAGTGCTGTGACGTGCATAAGAGGCTACGAGTCCCATCCCAGCCAAAACCCTGCCAGCTAGATAGAAACAGCAGCTCTGAATTAGCTAACGCAGACTGAGACGTAGGGGTTGAGTAAGGAGGTTTTGGGCCCGTGTTCTGGCT
This sequence comes from Lagopus leucura, assembly GCF_019238085.1. Classification (NCBI taxonomy): domain Eukaryota; kingdom Metazoa; phylum Chordata; class Aves; order Galliformes; family Phasianidae; genus Lagopus; species Lagopus leucura. The sequence goes on from NW_024968164.1 coordinate 6,936, forward strand.
TGGTTCTTCACTGGTTCTTCAGATTTTGGGGTCTTTATCCAGTGTTTGAAGTGTGGGTTCTATGACTATAGATAGGATGCTGCCAGGCTTTGTCCCTTTGAGGCTGCTGATGTCGGCTGTGTGCAGTTCTGCAGATCTGTTGGATGTGTGAGATAAGAATCGTGGGGTTGGAGGTAGAACTGCTGGTGTCAAAGCAAGCGGCGCAGGAGCTCCTGCTCACCTCAGGGCTTCTGTTCTTCCTTCATCCAGAATCGACCTTGCAGTGCTGCTAGGAAAGACACCTTCTTCCATGGAGAATGAGTCAACAAACCTGGAGTCCTCCCAGGCTCCCTCCTTGGCACAGCCTCTGGTGTTCAGCAATTCCAAGCAGAGCGCGATGTCCCAGCCGGCCTCTGGGAACTCCTTCTCTCACCACAGCATGGTAAGGGGGCAGCACTTCTACAAGCAGAGCTTTCCAGGATGTTCTGTGCGTGTGATCAAGGTGGGGGATACCAGCCTGTATTGAGCAGCAAGTCCTCCCAGGGGACTGCAGCAGCTGTAGGTAGAGGCGTGGATCCCAATGCTTCATGCTTGGGATCGTTTCTGCCCTCTTGCCACTGAAAGTGGAACGGTTTGAGGTGTGAAACTGTGTGGGATGACAGGAATGAAGTCTCCCTGGTGGTGAGGAGCAGCAGGGTGTTGAGACCCACCTGTCCTGAGCCAAATTCCCAGACAGGGGAGACGCTGACTTTGTTGTTTCCACGCTGCAATTGCAGGTGAGCATGCTGGGGAAAGGCTTTGGAGACGTCGGGGAGGCCAAAGGCAGCAGCACCACGGGCTCGCAGTTCCTGGAGCAGTTCAAGACGGCCCAGGCTCTGGCCCAGCTGGCAGCTCAGCACAGCCAGCCGGGCAGCAGCACCGCCGCCTCCTCCTGGGACATGGGATCGGCCGCACAGACCTCATCCCTCGTGCAGTACGGTAAGGGCAGCGGCTCTGCAGAGTTGCGTGAGGATCAGATCTGAAAGCAGTTTGACCGTTTGCCCCTCGGGTTCAGCAAGCGAGCTGAGTTCAGCTGCAGAAATGGCCGCACCTCGAGTGCTGGGCGCAGGGCTGCGTAACAGGAGGCCTGCCAGCAGGCACCTGCAGCGAATGGTTCTGAATACAAACACTTGTCAGTGCCGCCTCGCTGCTGACCCGATGCATCTTTCAAAGGAATGCGATTCTGGTGGCTGCTTGGTGCCAAGAAGTAATTCTACCTCTGGGCTGGCATGAAGGAGTAAAGGCTGATGAGGAGAAGCTCCTGCTTAGATGAGGTGCTGAGCCCTGCTGCAGCTGAGCGCTGCGCGCTTTCTTTCTTGCTGTAGCGAAATGGCTCTGGTTCAAATCTAAGCTGAATTAAAAATTGAGCCCTGTCCTGGCTGCAGTCGGTGTTGGCAGCTCTTGGTCTCTCCAGACAAGGAGCCACAGAGGAAGAGCATCAGGCAGAATAGGAGTTGTGTTAACACGCTGCAGTTGTGCAGGGCTGGGGGTGGGCAGCCCGGGCAGCAGCGTCGCTCGTGGGGGAAGGAGCAGACAGGAGGGGAGGGGAAGAAAGCAGCACCAAACCTGTGCCAGGCGGGCAAGCGGTGCCTCCATGCAGGAGGATGGAGGAGTTCTGCTTTCTGAGCTCGCTTTGTCCCACGGAGGTGGTGGAATGAACTCAGGGAAGAGGGCCTTAAAAATCTCAGTGTGATGCTGGTGAAAGGATGGAGGTGGGAGCGGGGCTGCAGGGATTCTCTGCTCCCTGATGTTAAGAGGCCCCAGCGGGCAGCGTGTGCAGCGCTTCTGTTTTTCAACGTCAGACCGTGCTTTGCTTCTAAGGAAATTAATCCTAATCTGGTGCTTTCCCCTCTCCAGCAGATCTCAAGAACCCGACGGACTCCTCTGTGCACAGCCCCTTTGCCAAGAGGCAGGCCTTCACGTCCACTTCCACGATGATAGAGGTGTTCATGCAGGAGAAGCAGCCTGTGGTGACAGCCTCCACCACCGTGCCGGCACCGCCGTCTTCGCCGCTGCCCAGCAAAGCCAACCCCGTTCCCCAAATGTCCCCGGGCTCCTCAGACAACCAGTCCTCCAGTCCCCAGCCTGCACAGCAGAAGCTGAAACAGCAAAAGAAGAAAGCATCGTTAACATCAAAGGTGCAGGGCCTTCCTGGTGTCAGATCTCTTGTTTGCGGGGTGATGGAGGAGGGCTCGGCCTTCCAGGGCGGCAAAGGGAAACCGGGGGGATGTGAGCCTGGGACTGGGGACGCCGATGTCATTTTGCGTGCTGCTGCTCCTGGGGGGAGGTGATTGAGCGGCTCCGTTCTCCCTTTGCCTTGCAGATTCCTGCGCTGGCGGTGGAGATGCCTGGCTCAGCAGATATCTCAGGGTTAAACCTGCAGTTTGGGGCGTTGCAGTTTGGTTCGGAGCCTGTTCTCGCCGAGTACGAATCGACGCCCACGACGAGCGCTGCTGTCAGCCAACCTCAGAGCAGCCTGTACACCAGCACTGCTAGGTGAGCGCCCCGGGCAGGGAAATGGGGCGCCCCAGCTTCAGGAGCTCACCTGCAGGCTGGTGGCTATGCTGCATACCAGTAGACCCTTTCTGACGCTGCCTGTGGTCGCAAAGGGGGGACAGTGTATGCAACAGCAAAGCACGAGCTGCCAGCAGGCTGTTCTGGGCAGCTCTGTGACTGGTCGGCCTCTGGTGCTTGTACAGAAAGCAAATGTTTCCTGCTGCAGTGAATTCGGCTGGAAATCCTGCAGGGGAATCCGCAGCACAGCTGCTCCTTGCTCCTGTGAGCAGATCTGTGCTCCCCTAACATGCGGACGGAGGGCAGTTTGTGTATCTGCAGACAGGGATAGAAGGGCAATCCTGTTTTCTTTTGGGCTGGGTCATTCCTTGAGTGCTGGGAGCTGAGCGGTGGCAGCTTGTGATGCTTGGAGCAGAGCAGCGTGAGGTGGGGTGGGGCTGCAGCTCGGAGCATCTGCTTCCTGGGTTTCCTTCTGTGCTGGGTTTGTTTGCCTGCTCTGCGTTGCCCCCTCATGGTCCCTGGGGTTCTTTGCCCTGAAGGTTGGGAATGGAGGAGCTTGCAGTTGGTGTCAGCAGCTTTTACAGCAGGGCTGTGAGGAGGAAAACGACCTTTTTTTGTTGTTGTTCTTCTTTCCAGTGAATCTTCATCCACAATTTCGTCCAATCAAAGCCAGGAGTCTGGTTACCAGAGCGGCACAATACAGACAGCAACATTTACCTCCCAGAACAGCGCTCAGGGACCACTGTATGAACAGAGATCCACCCAGACGAGGCGATACCCAAATTCCATCTCCTCCTCGCCCCAGAAAGACCTTACCCAGGCCAAGGTAGGAAGACAGCTTCGCTCCCCTTCGTGCTGAGTAAGCACAGTGCATGGAGTGCTGCCTCAGGGGGAGCAGAGTTGCTCAAGCGAGCATTCTGTGCAGCTCCAGCTCACCACGAGGCTCGTGGCCACACTGAGCTCCTGCTGACTGCACCGGGGCCCTCAGTTCTTGCTCACCTGGGACAGGGTCAATGGGGTTAACGGTGGTTGAGTTGATTGCTGGCCACGCTTCGTGCCGTGGATGAACCCTGCTGCAGGGTGACGTCCAGGCTTAGGCTTCAGTTTGGTCTTACGCGTTTGATTCTTGCGTGCTGCACAGATTCGGTAACGTCGCTTTGGTCGTGAGCCTCTTTCACAGCTGAGGGAGGGAGGGAGGGAGGGCAGGGGTTGACCCTGCATTGCCTCTGGGGGTGAGAGGCTGCAGTGCTTAACTTTGCTTTTCTTCCTCAGAATGGTTTCAGTTCCGTACAACCCACGCCATTACAAAGCACGCAGGCTGTTGAAGGTAAGAGTCTGGCAGTGCTGTGGGTGTCCTGAGCCGCTCCAAGTGCTTTTGTGTTTGCTTCGGGTGAACAGCTTCATCTGGATTAATAGCAAGGCCTTTTTGTGCTGGACTAATTGTTGCTGCTTGTGCTATTTGCGTCCCTTGAAATGTTCAGCTTTCTGCTGATAGTTCCGCAGAATCGTTTGTGAGTCACTCATAATATCTTCCCCCCGATTACAATAATTTACTCTGTGAGAGGCGCCTCATTTGTAGGGCTTGGAGTTCTTTGCAATGACCCTGTGGTGGTTTTGGGGCAAAGGGAGATGCAGAACACAAATGTACTCCCAGGCATGGAAAGGTTGGCAGCACGAGGGAAGCCCCGGCTCTCCCTGCTCCTCTAAATGAGCCCTGGCTGATCCTCACTGCTACATTGCCTTCCAGGAGCTGCTGGGTGCTGCCTCTAACCCAAAGCTCCATGTTCACAGGTGCTACCGGCCCCGCAGTGAAGTCTGATTCCCCCTCTGCTCCCAGCATGACGCCTCTCAACGACGGCGTGTCTGCGGCGTCGCTGCTGAGCACAGCCAGCCAGCATTCGACAGCTCTGAGCAGCCTGAGCCACAGCGAGGAGCTGCCAAGCACCACGGCCGCCCAGCTCAGCAGGTGAGCCTGGGGAAACAGGGATCTGGTGGGCAAAAAGCCCCTCGTGCAGGGGGAGGTGGGCAGTCCTATCCAAAGGTGCCTCCTTGGGGAGGCCTGGGTCCATCTGGAGCTGCTTGGCTATTGCTGCAGCCCCAGCAACGAACGCGTCGGCATCCAGACAGATGAGAGGAGGGGCTGAGCTCTGGCAGTTCCTTCCCCTCAGGAAGCAGGCAAGCCCTTTCCTTCAGGGCAGCAAACCCTTTCCTTGTGGGTTTCTTGGCATCTGCTCTGGGGATGAGCTTTGTCAGTCAGTCAGATGGGAAGCGGATCTGGCCTGATGCTGCCCAGCAGAGGCTTTTGCACCTTGGTTTAACGGCCCTTCTCCTCTTTCTGCAGTACGTTACCCACCCAGCAGAACAGTCTGTCCTCATCCACATCCTCTGGGCGAACATCAACTTCAACTCTTCTGGTGAGTCTGGGGCTGCTGGAGCATTGCAGCGCTATCACTGCGTCACAGAACTGTAGAGGTTGGAAGGGACCCCCAGAGACCATCAAGTCCAGCCCCCCTGCCAAAGCAGGTTCCCTACACCAGGTGGCTTTATTTCCACCCTTGCACCTCTGGCTGAAGGCTGTCGACCCCTTGCCCCCATCAAACGTAACAGCAGCTTCACACCAGCCTGTAGTACTTCTTAAAAATGCCCCACAGCTGGAACCGGCTGCTAGAGCAAACTGCCAGCTGATGGAGTGGCACCATTCGAATACCTGGAGCTCCTGCAGCTGAGCTCCGTGCTGTTGGCTTCTGCAGCAGAACGAACCTCCCTGCTGCGAGCGTGGTGTTCGGCCCTGCTGCTCCCAGCAGGCGCGTGTTGAGACGCAGCTGCCTGAGTTTGGAGGCGTTGTGGGTTGGCTGCACTCAGATCCTCTCAGATCTCTGGACTGAAGCCAGATGCAGAGCAGGTTTCCTCATAGCCTGCAGCGGCCGGGTTCACTGCAGGCCCTTGGCAGCGTGTGCAGGCGGAGCGGTGCAGCGCTTTGTGTCGGCTGCGTCCTGCAATATCCCTGCAGCCCCTTACGTCAGCCTGGTGCCGTAACCTCTTCCTTTCCTTCCCCAGCACACGAGTGTGGAGAGTGAAGCCAGCCTCCATTCTTCTGCTAGCACTTTCTCCACCTCCTCCAGCACGGTGTCGGCTGCCCCGCCGGTCGTAAGCGTTTCATCCAGCCTCAGCAGCGTCAGCAGCCTGGGCCTCAGCCTCAGCAGCAACTCCACGGTGACAGCCTCCACTCGCAGCTCCGTGGCGACGACATCAGGTGCTTCCCCTGCTGCTGGACGTTAACACTGACCATTGCAAACAACATATTCCTCCAATTCATTGGATGAGAAGGAGTAGGAATCGTATCATTCCTCCTCGTTGGCTGATGACAGGGATGAGGCGAAGCTAAAACAGCTGCACTACAAGCAATAATCTGTAACCGAATCGGAGACATTGGCTTTATTCTAAGCATAGCATGACTAGCCTCAACACTACACACCTGAGACATCCAACCAAACCAAACACCCACCCTCCCCCTCCTTGGCCTAATCTTAGCTGCCACAGGAAAATCGGCCCAATTCGGCCTCCATCCACGACTCCCACCAGCAATTGAAGGCCCAACCCCACTCTCTGCCCTGCTCCACTCCAGCACTACAGTAGCAGCCCGAATTTTCTTACTCATTCGAACCCATCCTAACCTCTAACAAAACAGCCCTAACCACGTGCCTATGCCCAGGCTCCCTATCAACACTATTTGCCACCATCTGCTCCCTCACCCAAAATGACATCAAAACAATCATCGCCTTCTCCACCTCAAGCCTCACAATAGTCACAATCAGACCAGACCTCGCAGGGAGGCTCCAAGAAACGAGTTTCTGCTGTTGGCTCTGCCGTTTGACGTTCCCTTTCTTTCCCTTTTGCAGGAAAAGCCCCCCCCAACCTCCCCCCTGGAGTCCCACCGTTGTTGCCTAACCCGTACATCATGGCTCCAGGATTGCTACATGCCTACCCGGTGAGTGCGACCCCCGGGGCCCCCAGCACTCAGCAGCGTGGTTGGCACTTCGTTCTTCCTGACTCCAGCTGGCAGGGAGAGATTTAACCTGGTTCACTCTATGACCAAAAACTGGGTAGCATTCAGGACTGAGGAGTTTGGAGCTGCTGTTTTCCATCACAGCTTTTAGGGAGCGGCCAATTTGGGTGGAGGTTAATGGAAGTCTGGAGCTGTCAGTGTTGTGTGACAAATGGCAAACGTAACAAGGGAAGCAGTGCCACAGAGCCTGGGGTGGTGTCACAGCTTTCTTCTGAAGGTGAAGACAGATCTGGGGGTTGCAGTTGCTTCTGGAGGGGAACTGTTGGATGCCTCCGCAGTCTGAAGCAGCGTTGCCAGACGTTGGTGCTCTCTTCCTTCCAGCAGCTCAGAGAAACCCTTGGCTGTGCCAGCCTTGCAGCAGTGACTGCTGGCTGCTTCATCCTTGATAATGGCGTGGGCCCTGATCTTCTGCTTCCAGCTTTATCTGAGCGCTGGGTGTCAGTTAGATAAATGGCTTTGTCTCTAACATCACCTCCTGCTCTTTTTTCTAGCCACAGGTGTATGGATACGATGACCTGCAAATGCTCCAGACGAGATTCCCATTGGTGAGTGCTGAAGATGGGCACAGGCAGCAGGCTGGGAGCTGAAGGCTCCCCCCTCTTTGGCAGGAAGGCAACGAATCACTCCTTTGTGTGATTCCTTTATTTTTGCTTTAGTTCCTTTGGGAATTAGCAGCAGTTTTTCGTGCTGTTGTATCAGTGGTTGTGGGGCGAAGGAGCTGCAGCAAGCAGAGCCGTTCTGTCCAACAGCAGAGTGAGAAGCTGTTGCAGAGCTCGCCTCTGATGCTGGAAAGAGGCAGTAGCTGAATCCTGGAGGGTGGCTTTTATTTAGGAAGCAGGGCGCTGCCCCTTGTGCTGTGAAGCAGTGGGCAAAGCACAGGCAGGATTGCACAGCAGTAGACCTTGTCTGGTTGTTCCTGTAGCCGGATGAGGGGGACGGCGCGTGCGAGAAAAACCTGGGGTTGTGCAGGCTGAGGTCAGCCTCAATGCGACCGACTGAACTGCCGTACTCTGACACGGGCCTGGAATCCCTGCTTCACCAAACACAGCTGCTTTGCATCTTCAGACAGAGCTTATGGAACTTCTCTTTTATCCTTCAGGATTATTACAGCATCCCATTCCCTACGCCCACCACCCCACTGACTGGAAGAGATGGCAGCCTGAGCAGCAATCCGTACTCTGGTAGGGGAACGGGGCAGCGAGCAGCACTTGCTCTCGACTTCTGCATGCTTAAGGAATTGTTGGTGTGGTGGAGCTCTGCTTTTCCAGCACTGCTTCCCCCCTGCTTCAGCAGGAGCTCTTCTATGCAGAAGTGCTTTGGCCCGGCACGCTGCGGCTGAAATCTCAAGCTCAGAGTTCAGCACCGCTGCATGCGTAATTTGCCAACTTAGCGTTGGTGATAATTAATGTCTGTGGCCACCCCAGCCTCGCCTCTGAGCTGGGACAGCGCTGAGGAATTCACTGGCTTACTGTGTGAGCTCTGAATGGGGAGAGTGTTTGAGCGGGAGAGCAGAGCAGGTGCTCCCAAAGAGGAGCAGAGGGGGGACGGCCTCGGCCCTGCTGCCAGCGCGGGATGGGGAGAGGAAGCGATGCTTCCTTGTGTTCCCTGCGGGTTGCTGGACCTCTGCAGCGTTTGGGTCAGTGCCACCAGGCAAGAGAGAGGGAGGTGAGAGCTCTGCTTGTAGAAAGGGGCCATTCACATCGTACGCCCTCAGCTGGTTGGCTCTGCTCCTCGGCAGGAGCTGCTTGCTGGTAGGACGAGGGGTGCAGGGCAGGGTCCCAAGCTGCCACGTTTGGGGGTGACCTGGATGCATGGAGGGAGCCCAGGACTTGCTGCAGCACCCAGCAGCTGACGGTGGGGTCCCAGCAGCTGACGGTGGGGTCCCAGCAGCTGACGGTGGGGTTGGTGCAGGCAGCTCCGCTCCTCAGCCCTGCGGCGGCACGAGGGCAGCAACAGGCAGAGCAGCAGTCGCTTTGCACAGGGGCTGGGGGCTTCAACTGCGCTGCTTCTGCTTTCGCAGGGGGGTTGGTTCGGTGCTGACGGCGGTGCTGCGGCGCCTGTGGGCTGAGCTGGAGCGCAGGGTTCGGTGCCGCCGTTCCTCAGCCTCCTTCCCTCTCTGCTGCAGGTGACTTAACGAAATTCGGCCGAGGCGACGCCTCCTCCCCTGCTCCTGCAACGACTTTGGCGCAGCCTCAGCAGAGCCAGACCCAAACCCACCACACCACGCAGCAGACGTTCCTGAACCCGGCGCTGCCTCCTGGCTACAGTTACACCAGTCTGCCGTACTACACAGGGGTACCAGGGCTCCCCAGCACCTTCCAGTACGGGCCCGCCGTGTTCCCTGTGAGTTCCCTTGAGGCAGGGCGAGGGGTTTGGCTCGCGGAACGATGCATGCAGCCTCTTCTCACCCTGCCCCTCTCCTTTCCTTAGGTTGCTCCTACCTCTTCCAAGCAGCATGGTGTGAATGTCAGCGTCAACGCATCAGCAACCCCTTTCCAGCAGCCCAGTGGCTACGGCTCTCATGGATACAGCGCTGGTAAGAGACCTGCAGGGCATCCTGCTCCTCACAGGCTCGGTTTTCTTTATTTGACAGAGCTTGTTGGCAATCTCACCGGCTGTGCAAATGGCTCTGGAGCCTTCACTCACTTCACCTCTGCCTTTATTCCTTTACTGCCTGTGTTGGTTGGTTGGTTGTGTTTGGCTCCTGTGCTCGGCGTTCAGAGGAAAGAGGAGGAAACCCGTAGCAGCAAACCTGCTGCGTGCCTTGGGTCTCACCGCTCAGCGTTGGGCCGGTTGTGAAGGGCCTGCTCTGCTTCTGCCTTGATGATGGCCTTTAGATTCCAGCTGTGCCTTTTTTCACTGCGTCAGGGCCCTCTGGAACTCCTCGTCTCTCTTGGCAGTGATACCTCAGCTCTGCAGCAGGTCGCCTGATGTAACTTACAAAGCAAGCAGTGCTCAAGTCGGGTCGCCCTCCCACGCCATTGCCTGTTTTGTGGCTGAGGAGCTCCCAGCCCTTCCTGCCAGGGTTGATTTCATCGCCTTCCTGCTCTTCAAGTTGCTCTTTTCTGGGCTTTTTTGGGGGAAAGGGTGCATCTCTGGGTGGCACCAGGCCCCTAAATTTGTTTCTGCAAGCTTCCAGAAGCTGCTGTTATCCGCAGCAAGAGAACCTGTGCTTGTACGAGCACGCTGCAGCTCCTTGCGCGATGCCTCCAAAGCTCACCTGACTTCCAGGCCACTCTTTGAGGCTCAGCGCTGCTGAGCCCTGACGCTCCTGTTTCCTTCTGCCAGGTGTATCTGTGACATCCAGTAACACAGGCGTGCCGGACATCTCGGGCTCTGTCTACTCCAAAACTCAGGTGGGTGCTGTGCTGGCTGTGTGCTGCTTTGCTGGGAAACAGGACGGGGAACGTGGCCTCCATCGTGAGAGGGGGGTCTGTCCTTGGAGCAGCCGGACAGGGAGAAGGGAAGCATGGAAGCACGTGGCCCTTCCCAAATTTAAAGTGACTCTGAGCCTGGGGGGGGAGGGTGGTGGTGGTTGGAGCACGGCTCCCTTCTCTGCACCAGACACCGACTGCCAGCCTGTGATTTGCACTGCTAAGAGGCGTGGGGTTTTTCAGCCCAGCGCTCCCCCCTCACTCTGCTCTCCTCCCCTCAGCAATCCTTCGAGAAGCAGGGATTTCACACTGGAACCCCGGCGGCCTCCTTCAACCTGCCTTCAGCGCTGGGCAGCGGCGGCCCCATCAACCCCGCGACGGCGGCCGCGTACCCCCCGACCCCTTTCATGCACATCCTCACCCCGCATCAGCAGCCCCATTCGCAGATCCTCCACCACCACCTGCAGCAGGACGGGCAGGTAAGCTGCCCCCAGGACCCCCGGGGGTCTCCGTACCCCTCAACGGGGCATCTCTAGGGCTCTGGCTCCCCCCGGCCCCCCCCCTCTCCCTCCCTCCCTCACGCCCCGCAGCGGACACACGCGGTGACACGCACATGCACATACACACAGGGCCGATGAGGACGAGGTGAGGAAGGCCCGGGGTGCGCTCCGCTGGGGGGTACTCGGCACAGCCCCTTGCAGCCGGGCTGTACCAGGTACGGTCGGGTAGTGCCCCTGCACGCAGACACACGCCTGGTCCATCCTGACCTCCCGGTCCTCGGAGTGGCGGCTCCGCAGGCCGGCAGAATTCCTCTCCACAGCCACGACCCCGCCGTAGCTTGCAGGTCTAACCGTGGATTTCTATTGTCATAGTTTGTCCCTTTATTTTTACATATCCTGGTACTGCAACAGCTTCCATATTTGCAGATGATACTGTGCTGCCAACGCCAGCAGGAAGATCAGGTAATGAACCTCTCTGATGATAATGCATTGCACTTGCCCTGGGGTCTCTCCCCGCCCCTAAGGCCCCCCAGGCTCACGTAGCCCCCTCCTTCTCCCCGTGGCCCCGCCAGGCCCGCAGTCAGGATGTGCACACACACACAGCCGCGCGCACAGACAACACACACTCCGTGCTCGACCCCTTCCCCCTCTCTCCCCCTCCCCGCTGCCCCCTGTGCCGATTGGGGGTGGCCGGCGGTGCGGCACCGCGCTCTGCGGCCCAGCAGGGACGGCGCTGTCACCCAGCAGAGCTGCCGGGCCGTGGAGCTGCTGGGATGGGACCCCCGGGGACGAGCTGGGCGCCCGCTCCCCCTGCTAACCCTCCTCCTCTGCTCCTTGCCCCCCTCCCCGCAGAGCGGCTCCGGGCAGCGCAGCCAAGGCAGCTCCATCCCCCAGAAATCCCAGGCCAACAAGTCTGCCTACAACAGCTACAGCTGGGGCACCAACTGAGCAGGGCGGCCCCGACCCATCAATTGCTTACGACAAGAAGCGACGCCGACCGATGTGGGAGGAGGAGGAGGAGAAGAAAAAACCCCCAGGGGCGGCGCCGGCCCCGGGCAGGGCAGGGCGGGCGGCTCCGCGTTGTCTGTTTTCAGCCACCTTTCCTGTTGTATGTAATATAGAATTTGTATTTTTTTCTTTTATTTTTTTTTTTTCTCTCCCCTCCCCCTTCTTCTCTCTCTTTCTCTCTCTCTCTCTCTGCATTCAGACTCTGACCCGTTTGCCGTAGGGGCCTTTTTTGGTTTGTACTCCTTCCCCTCCCTCCCTTCCCCCTCCCCCCCCCCCATCCCAGCTCCTCCCGCTGCCCCTCGGACCCAAAGGAGTGGAAGCTGCGCGCCGCCTACAGCAAACCCCTTATATTAGGAATAAGAGCAGTAATTGATATGAACAGCATTGTAAGATGAATTAGTTGAAGTGTTTTTTTTTGTACCGTGTTCTAAATTTAATGGATAAATGTGTCTTGTATATAAAAACAAAAACCCCAACGCCGGCCCCGAGTCCTCATTTCCGCGCCTGCCCTGCCCCCCTTTCCCCCCCATTGGGGCCCTCTCCTCCCTGTTACTTTTTGGTCTTTTTTTTGGTTTGTTTTTGTTTTGTTTTTTTTTTTTCTATACAGTCCAGCTCCTGTATTTTTCAGTTCAGCTGCGGGCTCCTTCCTAAAGAGAATAAAGGTCACAAAGTGCTGTGTGGTATCTGGAGTGCTTTGAGCCTGCTGGGAATGATTCCCCCTGCCTTTTCCCCACCATTTTTACAGCATTATTCCCTTATTTAGGATCGCTGTCACTTTCAGTCCCCCTGTTTTCCCCCCGGTGCTCCAAGCACCGCAAGGCTGCGGGGGGAGACCCTACGGGCCTTTCACGACACCCCGCGGCGCTTTACGGCATTGAGCTTCACGGCACCCCGCGGCGCTTTACGGCATTGCGCCTCAGGACGCCCGGCGACGCTTAACTGTCCGGCGCCTCAGGACACCCGGCGGCGATTTTACGGCCTTGCGCCTCACGACACCCGGAGGCGCTTTACGGCCGGCGGCGCTTTACGGCCGCGGCCCGGTCGTGGCTGGCGGCGGTGGCGCTTTGCGGCCGGAGCGCGATGAGTTTTTACGACGCCTTCCGCGGTTTCTTCGGCTTCCCGGGGCGCGGCAGGTATCGGCCTCTGCCCCGTCACCCCACCCCCGCTACTTCCCGTTATCTCCCCGGTATCCCGCTGTGAGCGCCGCGTTCCGCAGGCCCCGGGACCCGCTGTTCGGAGCGCCGTGGGACGAGGAGGAGGAGGAGGAGGAGGAAGCCGAGGGCCCCCCTGGGCCGCGCCCCCCCGATGATTTCGCCTTCGGCTTCGGCTTCAGCCCCGGCGGCGCCTTCGAGGAGCTGCTGCGGGACATGGGCGAGCTGCTGGGGGCCTTCGGGGGGGGCTGGGCCGGGTTGCCCCCGTCCTTCGGCGGGGAGCGGGGTTGGGGGGGGCCCGGCGGAGCAGCCAGGCCCGGGCTGACGCCGGCGCTCCCCTCTGAGCCCCCCCTGCCCGGCCACGGCGCGGGGCGGCCGCTGCGCGACTCCATGCTGAAAGAGCCCGAGGGTCCGGCCCGGCAGTGGGAGCCGCGCCCGGCGGTGGGTGAGGAGGAACCGGGAGGAGGTGGGGGGGGGGGTTGGTTGGTCCCCGCCGGGCGCCGCTGACCGCCCCTCCTTTACCCTGCAGCTGGAGGAGCCCCCGCCGCCCTCCCCGGGACAAAAGGAGGACCGCGGTGGGTGCTGTCGGGGGGTGGGGGCTGGGCTTGGCCCCCCCCCGACCGCGCTCTCACTGCTGCTCCCTGCAGACTTGGACTCCCAGGTGTCCTCGGCGGGGCTGGGCACCATCCTGCGGCCCCGGCAGCCGCGTTCCTACTTCCAGAGCGTCTCGGTCACCACAGTGACGCTCCCTGATGGAGTGAGTGCCGCCCGGAGCCGCGCAGTGTGGGAGGGCTGGGAGGGGCTGGGAGGATCCCAGAGCTCATAGAGCCGCGGGACGGTCGGAAGGTTGGCTCGGGGTGGCCCTTAAAGATCACAGAGCCGTGGGATCGCCGTATGGATGGGTTGGAAGGGACCCCCAGCCCCACTCCTGCCATGTGCCGGCTGCCCCTCAGCAGCTCAGTGTCCCAGAGCCCCCTCCAGGAATGGGGCGCTCCCAGCTCTGGGTGGCAGTGCTGCATCACATCTGACCCAAATCCCCCCTCTGTTCATTTAAAGCCATTTCCCCTTTCCTGTCACTCGTACACAGTCACTCTCCTCCTGTTTCTAAGCCCCCTTTAAGTACCGGAAAGCTCTCCCTGCTGCCAGGATGCTGGGCCCCACTCACAGTGCATTTCCCTACAGGCAGTGGAGGAGCGCCGCACGGTGCAGGACAGCCAGGGCCACCGTGAGACGACCATCACCCGCCGGAGGGGGGACCAGGCCTTCATCACCACCACCAAGGAGGATGGGCAGAGCAAAGACTACCGGGAGGAGGTGCTCAACATGGATGACAGTGAGTGGGGGGGGTCGAGGGGGGGTCAGAGGGAAGCGCGTCTGTGCCCTGTGAACGAGCCCCCGTTGCTCTGCAGGGGAGCTGGCCCAGTTTGCAGGCACGTGGCCGCAGCGTGATGAGCTCCTCAGCCCTCCCCAGAGCTCCTCATCCCTGCTGGGCAGCTTCTTCCGCCGCTGGTTCTCCAGCTGGTAGCTGCTTGAGGAGCACGGGGCGGGGGCTGCCCTGCCGTGTGGGGGTGCGTGGCAGCCCCCTCTCATTGCCCCCGGGTCCTGCCGGGATGCAGGGGCTGGGATGGGGGCCGCCCCCCGCTTCGGCGCCCCGCTGCGTTGTGAGGGTGAAGCGTGCGTATGTGTACAGAGAAATAAAGTCTATTTATGCTAACGGCAGCGTGTGAGGCTCCTTGGGGTGCCGGGACCCCCGTGGTGGGAGGTTGGGATCCCGCTGCGCTTCACGAGGGGAGCACGTGTGCTCCCTGCCCTCCTTCCCACCTTATCTCCCCAGTGCCACGTTAACGCCTCTCCTGGGTGCTCTCAAGGCCTGGGAGCCTTTCCAAGGGCTTTTCATTCGTGCTGCCTGCGGCCGTGGCCGGGCCAGGAGCTGGCAGGGAACAAGGGGCCTCCATATGGGCACCTCCCACATCAGGATGTGGGGCAGGCAGGATTGTGTGGGCGAGGAGATCCTCCGGGATGGGTGGAAGCGGGGACGCAGCCGCTGCCCAGGGCCCCACGCGGGACTCTGGTCTCTGCCACGCGTCTCCCAACTGCAGCACGTGGCCCTGATTGGTTTAAAGTCTGAGTGTTATCACCCACCCCAGCCCGGGGCTCATAAAATCAGGCAGCGAAGCAGCCGGTGCCGCTGCTGCTGCCCGCGTTCTGCCAGTGCCATGGGCTACGTGTCCTTCGTGAGGAGGATCCGAGCGCTGCTCAGCATCCAGAACCAGCTGGCACGAGAGTGCCTGGCTGAGCTGCTGGCTGTCTTTGTGCTCATTGTGAGTGGGGTGGGGGGCTGTGCAGGGGGGGGGACCAGGGTGGAGGGAGCACAGAGCTGAGGTCCCACAGCCCTGCAGCTGTGCTGTGCCCACCGGGGGCTGCCTGGGGGTGGGGGGGGCTGTGCTGGGACCACAGTGACCCCAAATCTGCTCACCTCTGGCTTGGACCCACGCTGCGATTCACCACGGCCCAACTCACCCTTTGCTGCTGCTGCTGTTGCTTCTCTGTGATTCCATGGTTCTGTGATGAGGCTGCGGGTGCTGCCACGTGTGTGCAGTCGGGCACTGCATGCCTTCACATCTCCAGCCCTGTGTCAGCCAAAGGTTGGGCTCCGCGGCCTTGGGACTGGAACCAGCAGCGGTGAACGTTGGCCAGCAGTGCCCCCCAGCCCTGAGGTTTCCCTGCAGCAACATGTGACTCAGTTGCTGATAATTTCTTTTACTCATCGCTGAGTATGTGAACAACGACACTAAATGCCTCCCTGCTGCCCCGGGCTGCACAGAGAGCTGGAGCCGGGCAGTGGGCGCAGGCAAAACCACGGAGACTGGAAGAGGCAGCAGAGCAGCCTTTGGCTCCGTGCTGCCCTGCACCCATCCTGCAGAGGGACTCAGCTCTGGGGAGCGGGTGCTGAGTGGGGCAGAGCGTGGGGCCGTGCAGCCGTGTCCCTGTCCTGCAGCTGATCACGCTGGGCGGTGCAGCACAGATGATCACCAGCTCCGGGACCAAAGGGAACATCGTCACCTCCTCACTGGCGGGCGCCCTGGCCGTCATGGTGGCCATCCACACGGCGGGGGGGGTCTCTGGTGAGGCTGGGGGCTCTGCAGCTCCACGGGGGGCTCTGCTCCGCACCCCCAGCACCGCTCCCAGCCCCTCTCCTGCCACACTGCAGGGGCTCACCTGAACCCGGCTTTCTCCCTCTCCATGTCCCTGCTGGGGCAGCTCCCGTGGTGGAAGTTCCCCATCTTTGTGGCCGTGCAGACCTTCGGGTCCTTCGTCGCCGCCGCAGCCGTCTATGCTCTGTATTACGGTACAAAGAGCCAGCAGTGGAGCTGTGGGGTGGGCACGCAGCCGGGGGGGCTCCGCTGCTGCACAGCTCTGCCCCGCAGATGCCATCTGGTCCTACAGCAACGGGACCCTCACCGTCTCCGGGCCGCGGGAGACGGCCTCCATCTTCGCCACGTACCCCTCCGAGCACCTCTCCCTTCCCAACGGCTTCCTGGACCAGGTGGGTGCCGGCCTCACAGCCCGACGGCCCCATATGGCTCCATATGGCCCCACGCTGAGGCCGTGCCGCTCGCAGGTTCTGGGCACGGCGGTGCTGATCGTGGGCATCCTGGCCATCACCGACACCCGCAACCGCGCCGTCCCGCGAGGCCTGGAGCCGCTGACCGTGGCGCTGTTGGTGCTCGCCATCGAGGTGTCCATGGGCTTCAACTGCGGCAGCCCCATGAACCCCGCACGGGACTTCGGCCCGCGGCTCTTCACGTTGGCAGCAGGATGGGGCACCGAGGTGTTCAGGTGGGTGCTGGGCCTGGGGCCGGGGGGCACCGTTTGGATGCTCCACACCCACGGCTCCGCTCGCAGCAGGGGCAGCTCGTGGTGGTGGGTGCCGGTGGTGGCCCCGCTGGTGGGGGCCGCGCTGGGCACGGGGCTCTATCAGCTCTTCGTGGCCTTCCACCACCCCGAGGAAGAGGAGGAGGACGGCGGGCGAGCACGCAGGCAAACCAAGCACTGACAGCGCCGAGCGCCAGGGATGAACCCATTAAAGAGCCGAGCCGCCGCCGCCGCGTGTCCGTGCCGTGGGGCGGCGGGGCTGGGGGGGGGGGCTGGGGGCTGCTCCCCCAACGCCTGAACATCTTTACCAGTGACATCAACAACGGAATCGAGTGCATCCTCAGCAAGTTTGCTGATGACACCGAGCTGAGCGGTGCGGTGGAAGGAAGGGATGCAATTCAGAGGGACCTCAACGGGCTGAAAGGTGGGGCTGGGTGAACCTGATGAGGTTCAACACAGCGAAGTGCAAAGTTTGGCACTTGGACTGGAGGAATGCCAAGCATCCATACAGACTGGTTGAGAGCAGCCCTGCACAGAAGGACCTGGGGGTCCCCAGGGGTGAAAAGCTGAACGAGAGCCAGCAGGGTGTGATTGCAGCTGGGAAAGCAAAGGGGATCCTGGGCGCCATCAGCAGAGGGGGGGCAGCAGGGCCAGGGAGGCGATCGTCCCTCTGTGCTCTGCTCTCTGAGGCCCCGTCTGCAGCACTGCGTCCAGGGCTGGGGGTTCCCAGACGAGACAGGGAGCTGTGGGAGAGGAGCCAGAGGAGCCGCAGGGCTGAGCAGGGGCTGCAGCAGCTCCCTGCAAAGCCAGGCTGAGGGAGCTGGGCTCGTTCAGCATGGAGAAGAGGAGCTGGGGCTGAGCTGAGTGCAGCCTGCAGTGCCTGCAGGGAGCCTGCAGCCAGGAGGGGAGGCAGCTCTTGGGCAGGGGAGATGAGAGCAGGGAACGGCTGGAAGCGGAGGGAGGGCAGCTGGAGGCTGGGGCTCAGGGAAGTTGTGTGCTGGGAGAGCGGTGAGGGGCTGAACAGCTGCCCAGAGAGGCTGCGATGCCCCGTCCATCCCTGGAGGGCTTGGAGGCCAGGCTGGATGGGGCCCTGGGCAGCCTGGGCTGCTGTGAAACGTGGGCAGGTCGGTGGCTTTGCAGGCGCTGTGGGGTCACAGCTTCGCCATCCCTGAGCTCCCTCCCAACCCAAACCGTTCCGTGATTCTACGACAGCCCTCCGCATCACTTCCGCCGCCGTCCGCCCACCGCCGCGGCCATGGGGCGCTGAGGCGGTGGCTGTGGGGGCCGCAGAGGCCCCGGCCCCGCTCCCATGGGCTGCGCGGCCCGCGGGGCTGCAGGTGAGGGCGGGCCCGCTAGGCCGCGCTGGGCCCGCTAGGCCGCGCTAGGCCGCGCTGGGCCCGGGACGGCCGTTGTCACGGCAACGCGGCGGATCCCGCAGCGGCGGGGCGGGGCGGGGCGGGGCGGGGCGAAGCGGGCCCGGGGCAGCAGCGGCTGCGGCCCTGCGGGATGGCGCCGGCGGGGCGCGTCCCGGGCCCGGAGCCATGACGGTGCCCCGGGAGATGCCCGAGAAGTGGCCGCGGGTCCGGGGACCGGGGGGAGCCGGTGGGTGCGGGGCGGGAGGGAGCCGGGCCTGGGGATGCGGGGGGTGGGGAGGCACTTTGGGGGTCTCAGGGTGCACAGGGAAAGAGCGGGGTTTTGGGGTCGGTGGGGACCCAGGGGTCGGTGA
>NW_024968164.1:25268-28119 GCF_019238085.1 Lagopus leucura
GGCTGGGGGTCGTTGGGGCTGGGGGGACCCGGGGGGTCCGTGGGGTTGGGGATCGGTGGGGCTGGGGGGACCCGGGGGGTCGGTAGGGTTGGGGATCGGTGGGGCTGGGGGGACCCCGGGGGGTCGGTGGGGTTAGGGATCGGTGGGACTGGGGGTGGGGGGGCTGACGGCGCTGTGTTGCAGAGGAGGAGCGCCGGGTGCGCGCCAACGCACGGGAGTACAACGAGAAGTTCCAGTATGCGGTGAGTGGAGACCCCCCCCCATCCTCCACCCCAACTCTCCTCGCTGACCCCGGGGGGGTCGGGGGGCTCAGGGGGGTTTGGTGCCCGGTGAGGGGGTCACGGCTGCAAGGATCTGCGTGTCCCTGAGTGCAGCACTGAGCTGCGGGGATGGCGGACAAGCTGTACTCCTGCGGAGTCCTCCAACAGACCCCAATCCCCGCTCTGCCGGCCCCGGAGCAGCGCTGCGATGGTTCTGGTTAATTAACGAGCTTCCGGAGCGGCTGGGGGAGGGGCAGCGCTCACCTTGCCCACCCCCCCCTTCCCCTCTGTGGAGGTTATTGCTGCTGCTCTGCTTCAGGCCTGGCCGCCGCACTGCCTGCAAGGCTCCGGGCTTTGGAGGTGTGGGGATGTGGCTGCAGGAACGGTGTGAGGATGGGCAGCAGCTCAGGCCAGCCCTGCCCTGGAGCAGTGCTGGAACTGCAGCGCCTCGGCTCATCCTGACCCCCCCATCACCCATTCCATCCCCAGAACAACTGCATCAAGACCTCCAAATACAACATCGTCACCTTCCTGCCTGTCAACCTCTTCGAGCAGTTCCAGGAAGTGGCCAACACCTATTTCCTTTTCCTCCTCATTCTGCAGGTGAGTTGTGGGGAGCCGGGGAGGTGGGGCAGCGTCCTGCCTCAGGGTTAACAGTACGCTTTGGGGCCGTCCATCTCCCCCTAACCCCCCATTGCCGTCCGCAGCTGATCCCGCAGATCTCCTCACTCTCATGGTTCACCACCATCGTGCCTTTGGTTCTCGTCTTGACCATCACGGCCGTCAAAGATGCCACCGACGACTACGTGAGTGCTCCCCTCAGCACTGTCAGCTGTGGGCTGGGGGTGGACGTGGGACCCCAGCCCCCTCATGGCTGACCCCACCACCCCTTCCCCCGTGCCCAGTTCCGCCATAAGAGCGACAACCAGGTGAACAACCGGCAGTCTCAGGTGCTGATCGGCGGAGTGTGAGTGTCACAGGGAGGAGGGACGTGGTGTGGCCTCGGGGCAACGTGGCTCTGTGTCACACCGTCCCTCTGCAGCCTTCGTCAGGAGCAGTGGATGAACGTCCGCGTTGGGGACATCATCAAGCTGGAGAACAACCAGTTTGTGGCGGTGAGTTTGGTGCTAAGATGAGCACGGTGCTGCCTGGGGATACGGACTGCTGTCACCTCCTGGGTTTCCATCCGAGGCTGGAAGTTGGGCAGCAGAAGTTGGGCTGTGGGGATTTGTGAGCTCTTGGGGTGATGATGTCTGACAGGGCGTCTTGCTGGCCCCAGAGCTGCAGCGTGGGGTGGGGGGCTTCCCTGGGGGAGGCAGAGGGGAGCTCAGCGCCGGCACAGCCTTCAGCACGTCTCTCCTGCAGGCTGACCTCCTCCTCCTCTGCAGCAGCGAGCCCCATGGGCTGTGCTATGTAGAGACTGCCGAGCTGGACGGGTAGGTGCTGTCCTCAGCCTTGGTGAGAAGGAAAACGGGCCGTGAGCTGCTCTGCCGGGCTGGTGCTCACCCCACGCCGTGCTCCTTCCTGCAGAGAAACCAACATGAAGGTGCGACAGGCCACCCCCGTCACCTCAGAGCTGGCAGATATCAGCACACTGGCACGGTTCGATGGTGAGTACCCAAAAACTGTCCTCTGTGATGGGGCGGCCTTTAGGGTTCTTCCTCTGGTACCTGGCTTGGGTTTGGTTTGGAGAGACCGGGGCTGTCTGTGGGGTGCTGTGGTTCTGGGGTGCAAATGGGTCTGCAGAGCAACTGGGGCAGGGTGGGGGATGGAGCTGGGAGCAGCTGGGACAGAACAGGGGGTGGAACTGGGAGCAGCTGGGATGGGGCTGGGGATGGAGCTGGGAGCAGCTGGGACAGGGCTGGGGATGGGGCTGGGAGTAACTGAGATGGAGCTGGGAATGGGGCTGGGAGCATCTGGGACAGAGCAGGGGGTGGAACTGGGAGCAGCTGGGATGGGGCTGAGGATGGAGCTGGGAGCCAGCGGGACAGAGCTGGACAGATGCATGAGCTCAGCTGAGGTGCCCTCTGTGCCCAGGCGAGGTGATCTGCGAGCCCCCCAACAACAAGCTGGACAAGTTTGGCGGGACGCTGTACTGGAAGGAGAACAAATACCCCCTGAGCAACCAGAACATGCTGCTGCGGGGCTGCGTGCTGCGCAACACCGAGTGGTGCTTCGGCCTCGTCGTCTTCGCAGGTGGGCTGTGAGGCCGGGCAGCGCCGCGCTGCAGGGCTGGGGGCTCTGCTGACGTCCTCCCTCTGCCCCAGGGCCGGACACGAAGCTGATGCAGAACAGTGGGCGGACCAAATTCAAACGGACGAGCATCGACCGGCTGATGAACACCCTGGTGCTGTGGGTGCGTGGAATGCAGCTGTGGGGGAGCGCGCGGCCGTGGGGCTGGGGCTCACGTCCCGGTCCTGTCCGCAGATCTTTGGGTTCCTGGTGTGCATGGGGGTGATCCTGGCCATCGGTAACGCCATCTGGGAGCACGAGGTGGGCGTCTGCTTCCAGATCTACCTGCCCTGGGACGAGGGGGTGCACAGCGCCGTCTTCTCCGGCTTTCTCTCCTTCTGGTCCTACATCATCATCCT
>NW_024968165.1:0-2583 GCF_019238085.1 Lagopus leucura
CCTGCGTTTGGGGCAGTCCCAATGTCCCCTATGTTTGGGGCAGTCCCAATGTCCCCATGGGTTTGGGGCAGTCCCAATTTCCCCCTCGGTTTGGGGCAGTCCCAGTGTCCAATGGTTTTGGGGCAGTCCCAATTTCCCCCTGGGTTTGGGGCAGTCCCAATGTCTCCTGTGGATATGGGGCAGTCCCAATGTCCCCTGGGTTTGGGGCAGTCCCAATGTCCCCTGGGTTTTGGGGCAGTCCCAATGTCCCCATGGGTTTGGGGCAGTCCATATTTCCCCTTGGTTTTGGGGCAGTCCCAGTGTCCCCTGGGTTTGGGGCAGTCCCAGTGTCCCCATAGGTTTGGGGAAGTCCCAATGTCGCCGTGGGTTTCGGGCAGTCCCAATATCCCCCTGGGATTGGGGCAGTCCCAATTTCCCCCTGGGTTTGGGGCTGTCCCAGTGTCCCCTGGGTTTGGGCAGTCCCAATGTCGCCGTGGGTTTGGGGCAGTCCCAGTGTCCCCATGGGTTTGGGGCAGTTACAATGTCCCCGTGGGTTTGGGGCAGTCCCAACGTCCCCCTGGGTTTGGGGCAGTCCCAATGTCCCCCTGGGTTTTGGGCAGTCCCAACGTCCCCCTGGGTTTGGGGCAGTCCCAATGTCCCCCTGGGTTTGGGGCAGTCCCAATGTCCCCTGGGTTTGGGGCAGTCCCAAAGTCCCCTGGGTTTGGAGCAGTCCCAATGTCCACTGGGTTTAAGGCAGTCCCAATGTCCCCATGGGTTTTGGGGCAGTCCCTGTGTCCAAATGGGATTGGGGCAGTCCCAGTGTCCCATGGGTTTGGGGCAGTCCCAATGTAACCTGTGTATTTGGAGCAGTCCCAGTGTCCCCTGGGTTTGGGGCAGTCCCAGTGTCCCCATAGGTTTGGGGCAGTCCCAATGTCGCCGTGGGTTTGTGGCAGTCCCAATGTCCCCGTGGGTTTGAGGCAGTCCCAATGTCCCCATGGTTTTGAGGCAGTCCCAATGTCCCCGTGGGTTTGGGGCAGTCCCAATGTCCCCATGGGTTTGAGGCAGTCCCAATGTCCCCCTGGGTTTGTGGCAGTCCCAATGTCCCCTGTGGATTTGGGGCAGTCCCAATGTCGCCTGGGTTTGGGGCAGCCAAAGTGTCCCCATAGGATTGGGGCAGTCCCAATGTCCCCTGGGATTGGGGCAGCCCCAGTGTCCCCTATGTTTGGGGCAGTCCCTATGTCCCCTGGGTTTGGGGCTGTCCCAGTGTCCCCTGGGTTTGGGGAGTCCCAATGTCGCCGTGGGTTTGGGGCAGTCCCAGTGTCCCCCTGGGTTTCGGGCAGTCCCAATGTCCCCATAGGTTTGGGGAAATCCCAATGTCCCCATGGGTCTGGGACAGTCCCTATGTCCCCTGTGCATTTGTGGCAGTCGCAGTGTCCCCATGGATTTGGGGCAGTCCCAATGTCCCCTGGGTTTGGGGCAGTCCCATTGTCCCCTGTGGATTTATGGCAGTCCCAGTGTCCCATGGGTTTGGGGCTCACCCAGTGTCCCCATGGTTTTGGGCAGACCAAATGTCCCCTGGTTTTGGGGCAGTCCCAATGTCCCCTGTGGATTTTGGGCAGTCCCAATGTCCCCTGGGTTTGGGGCAGTCCCAATGTCGCCTGGGTTTGGGGCAGTCCCAATATCCCCATGGGTTTGGGGCAGTCCCAATGTCCCCGTGGGTTTGGGGCAGAACCAATGTCCCCATTGTTTTGGGGCAGTGCCAATGTCCCCTGAGTTTGGGGCAGTCCCACTGTCCCATTTGTTTGGGGCATTCCCAGTGTCCCCATGGGTTTGGGGCAGTCCCAATGTCGCCTGGGTTTGGGGCAGTCCCAATGTCCCTGTGGGTTTGGGGCAGTCCCAATGTCCCCATGGGTTTGGGGCAGTCCCAGTGTCCCCATGGGTTTGGGGCAGTCCCAGTGTCCCAATGGGTTTGGGGCAGTCCCAATGTCCCCTGTGGATTTGGGGCAGTCCCAGTGTCCCCATGGGTTTGGGGCAGTCCCAATGTCCCCGGTGGATTTGGGGCAGTCCCAATGTCCCCATGGGTTTCGGGCAGTCCCAATGTCCCCATAGGTTTGGGGCAGTCCCAATGTCCCCTGGGTTTGGGGCAGTCCCAATGTCTCACTGGGTTTGGGGCAGTCCTAATGTCCCCATGGTTTTGGGGCAGTCCCAATGTCCCCTGGGTTTGGGGCAGTCCCAATGTCCCTGTGGTTTTGGGGCAGTCCCAATGTCCCCTGGGTTTGGGGCAGTCCCAATGTCCCTGTGGGTTTGGGGCAGTCCCAATGTCCCCTGGGTTTGGGGCAGTCCCAGTGTCCCTGTGGGTTTGGGGCAGTCCCAATATCCCCATACGTTTGGGGGCAGTCCCAATGTCTCCTGCGTTTGGGGCAGTCCCAATGTCCCCTAAGTTTGGGGCAGTCCCAATGTCCCCATGGGTTTGGGGCAGTCCCAATTTCCCCCTGGGTTTGGGGCTGTCCCAGTGTCCCATGGGTTTGGGGCAGTCCCAATGTCCCCATGGGTTTGGGGCAGTCCCAGTGTCCAATGGTTTTGGGGCAGTCCCAATGTCGCCAT
>NW_024968166.1:0-2177 GCF_019238085.1 Lagopus leucura
CACTGCGCCATCTGATAGCTTAGTTAGAGACCAGAGTTTAGGATCTGGGAGCGTCGGCAGGCAACTTTGTGCAGGTGCACACTGTGATCAGAGGAGACGCAGTTAGACTTACGACTTGATAGCTGCTTCATCTTCAGAGAGTTACCTTCCCTTTCATATCAGTGCTTGTTGTAATGTTTTGCTTTGTACAAGCCAACTATTTTCAAACAACTGGTTTGAAAATAAGAGTAAGCCACACTTACCAGTTTGTCCAGGAGCCTGCTTATTCTTCTTCAGAGCTGCTGCCTTATCTCTTCCCTTTGGCTGTCTTTGTGGCTGCCTTGCTTTCTTTTAATGTGATGATATATCCCTGCGCTTCTACAGTGGAGCCAATAGCAGTTCAGGGTCTGCAGTGTAGAATTTCAAAGAGTCTTAGAGGTTTATGTTTGTACAGGTTTGCCCTGCCATCACAGTTAATGGGGATGCTCACTAGATGCTACGACATCTAAATTCTATTCAGCCTCATTGGCAGCTTTGAAGAAACCTGCAGGTGTGAGATGTGTGTGGTCAAGGATTCTAGAGCCACCCAAAGGGAGCACTGATTATAGGTGAGTTTGGAAATTCAGTGCTGACCACAGAGGTCGTGGTTATTGCGGCAGAGCTGTGCACACTGTCAGGCAAGGAAGTTGGATGAAAGGGATGAAAATGCATGAGGTTCTTGAGGTTGCACCTGGAAGCCAGGTAGGGTAGATAATACTGTCATAGATATGCAGCTGTAGAGCAACTTCACAGCAGTGTGTCTGTTTGAAGGTAGAGCTGTTGGCATGGACTAGCAAAGCTTAGACCGAGAGACTGTCCTTATCACTTCCCGTGACACCCAAGAAGCTCCACTCACAAGCTTTCCATTTAAAACATTGTATGCAAATCAAGGTTGAAAGCACTCAGAGGCTACCTGTCTCAGCTTTGGGCACAGTCATTTTCTGCACAGTCATTTCCCTTCAGCCCATATCACTAGCCCCACTCCCATCCTTGCTGCCCTGCTAGGCTTGGTACATCATGGAGGACCAACTTCAACTTTTGAATAGCAAGTCTTGTACAATATTCAGAGTAGGAAACCCACAGACTCTCACAAAATTTCAGCAACACATCCTCTGTTCTCTGTTCTTACATGGGCTTCTTACTTCCCTTCAGTGCCAGCTGCGCCTCAGCAACTGCTAATGGCTCCTCATCCACTCCACATCAGTCTGCACCAAGGGCTCCTGCAGCGTGGAGTGAATGGCGAACATTTCAGCCAGGGGAAATGCTGCTACACTGGGTGTAATTGTGCAAATTTAAATGACATAAAGAATCACTAAATTCACAGACCTCAGTTACCACTAACCTGGTTATGATTCATTGTATGCTCAGCCCTGTGGCCTTTGTTCTTTCCGAGAGAATCTTCCAGGTCCATGTGGTCTTCCTGAAAGTAAGGGAGAGAAAATACTAGGAAGTATATATCTGCCAGTTAAATATGCATTTAGGCTGATATCTGTGCACATGCTTTTGACATACAGTGATGCACTCCATGTGACTTTCACCTCAACCAAAGGCAGTGTGTCAAAAGACTTCAGCCAAGACAGCTCATGGAGGGCAGGAGACCAGGGTGATACCTGTCTCGCGTGCCACCTCAGGGTCTGAATGGAAGGAAAAACATTTGTCAATTTCCT
Source organism: Lagopus leucura (assembly GCF_019238085.1). NCBI lineage: Eukaryota > Metazoa > Chordata > Aves > Galliformes > Phasianidae > Lagopus > Lagopus leucura. The sequence goes on from NW_024968166.1 coordinate 1,686, forward strand.
CCTTCCCTTCTGAGACCCTAGAATACTGTCAGCTCAGCCTTTGTGTAGGCCAAAACGAAAGTCCAGCTATCTGGGAGTAAAACACCTATCAGCTTTCTTCTTTTCCCTTGCCTGAGGCTGTGCTGCACGCAGCCAGTGCAAGCAGCAGTGCAAGAGCTGACAAGGCTGACATTCAGGTGATGGGCTGAGGAGGTGCGTTCTTCTATGCAACATGTGGAAAATCAGCCCTGAGGGGGCTTCCTTTCAGTAGGTGGCCCCAGGCAGGGCTCAGCCTTCTGCCACATTGGAGGGAAACCACAAATAGATGGCATCAGCTCAGAGAATCTAAAGTAAGAGAAAATGCACAGTTTAGAGGCACCATCAAAGTGTCGTGACAGTGCACTAATTTTGGTGTCTGCAGGAAATTGTTTCTGCTGAGGAACTGTCTGTCCTTCATGGTGTGATACACTGCGCCATCTGATAGCTTAGTTAGAGACCAGAGTTTAGGATCTG
>NW_024968167.1:0-2288 GCF_019238085.1 Lagopus leucura
CCCATGGAGGTGGATCCGCCTGCGGCACAGCTGGCCTGGCACCACACCACCGTGCCAGGCCCTGTGTTGGCGCGGTCACAGCTCCGCCATCGCTGGTCCGGGCGCTCGGCCCCTTACCCTCTGCGTGGCCCCCGCCCCCAGCATTAGCTGGGTGGCATTGCTAACATCTGCTCCTCCTCCACCTTGTTGCTCCTCTGCGGTTCTGCGGGTCCCCAGTTCCATCTTCCCCCCGTAGGAGTTAGGCTTTGTTCTGGGCTTTGTTGTTGATTTTAGTGTTAGCTTAGTTTTAGTGTTGAGTTCAGTTTTAGTGTTAGGCATAGGTTACTGTTAGGAGTTTAGAGTTAGGCATAGGTTACTGTTAGGAGTGTAGAGTTAGGCATAGGTTGCTGCTGCCAACTGGCAGTAAATGCTGCTCACTCAGTAAGCCCTCCCCTGATTTATCCTGCAGAGAAATGAGTGCGACTGCCCTAAGAAGGGAGGTTTGGTGGCGTCTGCGATGAATTGAATTTCTGTCTTGTGACTTTTCTTTTGTAGAACATGGAGGAGCAGAGCGTGAGTGGCTGAGAAATGGAGTTGGGACTCAGGGGAGCCATAGGTGCTGTGTCACAACCTTCCTGAGCGGCCCTTGCAAGGTATGTGTCTCTTACTATAAGCATGCGCTAAGGCAGTGCTGTTCAAACACAGCTGGTGGCACTGTCTGCAACAGATCTGCTTTCTGTTAAGCTTTTCCCTTCTTTTATGTCCTCCTGTCCTTTTCAGCTCCTGCTCCCCTCGCCTGCAAGTGGAGCAGTGCTCAAGCTTGAGGAGTATTTTTCTCGGCAGGTGGAAAAGATGGCGCAGCTGCAGGTTTTGTGTCCTTTGTTGTTCTTGGGTCAGTAGACCAAGGAGATGTTCAGAACAGCTCTAAGTCAGCCTGTAACAGCAGTGTGCGTGAGAGAATAACGACTCTTTCTCCCCTCTTGTAGAAAGCAGCCTCCTTGAGAGCAGGGGAGCAGCGGGCTGCCTGCTGTGTGGCTGCTGTGGGCATTTCTCCCAGCTGAGATCCCTGAGCCCATGCTGGCAGAGAATGTGCTGTGCCACCATCTCTTCTGTGGAGCCACTTTGCAGCTTCTCTGCATTAGCTGCAGTCGTGCCGGTTTCCAGGTGCCATAAGCCAGTAAGTCGTGCTCTCTGAGGCTGATAGAAAGGCACGGGCAATGGGCAGGGAGGGAACAATCTGCAGCTGTGGCCTACGGTGGTGTGCCTGGCACTGCTGAGAGTGCCGTCGTTTGTCCTGCCCTTCCTTCCGTGTGCGCGTGTTCCTGATGCACGCCAGGAGCCTTGGGGTGCTGCTCATCTGCTGCTGCTGTGCTGTGCTGTGTGTGCTGCCAGGCAGTGTCCAAGCCCTGTGCAGGCGCTGCCTTGCAGGAGATGGCTTTGAGTTCTGGTTCGTATGGGACTTTTGGGCAGGAGATAGAGGTGGAGTTTCTGGTGTGCCCTGATGGCAGGAAGGCGGTTTCCAGTGCTGGCAGCCAAAGCTGCCTGGGTGGGTTACTTGAGCTCCCCAAGCGAGCTGTCAGCCACTTGTTCCCTGTGAAGGTTCCCTGACCATTTCTGCCTTGATTCTTGTAGGACTGGCACAGTCTTGGGACTCAGACTTGGGAGACAGTGAAGAAAACCAAGGCAAGTGCTGCTCTGCTGAGGAAGGAAGCCCAGAAGGAGAGCAAAAAGAACCGAGAAGGGCTTGAGCGAGAAGGCCCACAGGACACTCGAATCAGCTGGAATGCTTCCTCGGAGGTGGCACCAAAAGCAGCGGACTGAGTCAGCGTCCGGTTTTGTGGCATGGCCGTGCTTTCCCTGTCACGGACAGTGCTGCGGAACCGAGGCACCTGGAAGGGAAGGGCTTGTGCTGCATTCCAAGCAAAGAGGGCTTGCCAGAGGCGGGTCTTCATCAATGGCAAGAGATGGAGAGGCTGTGTTCCTTCAGGCTGCGTCTCTTCAGGGCCAGAGCCAGTCTAGTATGAGATTGAAGTACGGCTAGCCGGGCCTGGAGGGAGATGAGGTGGCGTAGCCACAGGGTCAGGCTTCTCCTTATGTCTGACTGGAGGCTGAATGACTCATTGCTAAGCAGAAATCCTGGACACTGTGGTTTCGTTTTGGGCTGTGCTGATAAATGCAACCCAAATCCTTTTGTATTGAATAAAAGCGAAACCAACCTTTTAAAATGGTGTTGCCTCTTTCCATAGCTGGTCAAAAGGTGCCGTGCTTGGGCTGGCAATTGTGGGGCCATGAACCCGTCGGCTCTCCCC
>NW_024968168.1:0-3407 GCF_019238085.1 Lagopus leucura
CTGAGTCCTTCCAGGCTCCCCTTACCTCTTCTTCTAGGTAAGGACATGCCTGTTAACCTTGCTCAGCTTTGCCTTCCTCAGCTTGTTTTTCCCAAGCCCTTTTCACTTTCCAAACTCTCATCATCACAGACATTACTAACATTACATTTCAATTTCACCCCCTCCTCTTCCCACACTTCCAGTGCTCACACTGATATCGGGTTTCCCCAGCTCTGCAGATGCCGGCTATTCTCACTTCCAATGTCCGTCCCATCCCCATTCACAAGCACTGCACCCTTCACATTACAGCGGGAGGCTCCGGCCCCAGCTCTTTCTCCCACTCCAAGTTGTTCTTACAAGCCGCAGTGGGGGGGAATGCAGGGGATGTGTTCTCGTGCCGGCCCAACTCTAATATCCCAAACTCACTGCTTTCCTTCACCTTTTTGCCATTTTTTTGTTTGTTTTTCCACAATTCCACTATTTGTACCCTCAACTGCAATTCCACATACCATTAACAATTGCAATTCCACATACCATTAACAACTGCATTTCCACATACCATTAAAAACTGCATTTCCACATAATTTCCATATACTGTTAAAAACTGCATTTCTACATCCCGTTAAAAACTGCATTTCCACACAATTTCCACATACCATTAAAAGTTGCACTTCCACACAATTTCCACATCCCGTTAAAAACTGCATTTCCACATAATTTCCACATACCATTAAAATTTGCATTTCCACACAATTTCCACATACCATTAAAATTGCATTTCTGCATTTCCATATACCATTAAAACTGCATTTCCACATACCATTAACAATTGCATTTCCACATACCAATAAGACAGTTTCTCCCAGTGCCTTCAAAATCCACAAATCAAACAACACAATTCCTCAACTTCCACAAACACCCAGCACTTGGTCTCATGATTAGGATACTCAATTATACAACTGGTCCCATTACTACATTTACGTTCCTGGTTTCTTATTCAATATTCCCCCTGGCTCACCAACAATGTTTCTCCAGTGAGCCAAAATACAACCCAAGGGGTCTTCTCATATCACAGAATCACAGAATCACAGAATCACCCGGGTTGGAAGGGACCCCAAGGATCATGTAGTTCCAACCCCCCTGCCTAGCAGGGCCACCAAACATACACATTCAGATCAGGTTGCCCAGGACCCCGTCCAACCTGGCCTTAAACACGTCCAAGGACGGGGCATCCACAACCTCCCTGGGCAGCCCGTTCCAGGGCCTAACCACTCTCCTAGTAAAGAACTTCCCCCTAACATCCAACCTAAATCTTCCCTCCTTCAACTTGGATCCATTTCCCCTAGTCCTGCTGTTGTCAGCCCTTTTGAAGAGTTTACTCCCCTCCTGGGTGTAGGTTCCCTTCAGGTATTGATAGGCTGCAATGAGGTCACCCCGCAGCCTTCTCTTCTCCAGGCTGAACAAGCCCAACTCCCTCAGCCTGTCCTCATATCGGAGGTGCTCCAGCCCCCTGATCATCTTAGTTGCCCTCCTCTGGACCCTTTCCAAAATCTCTATGTCTTTCTTGTACTGAGGGCTCCACACCTGGACACAGTACTCCAGAAGAGGCCTCACAAGAGACGAGTAGAGAGGGACAATCACCTCCCTGTCCCTGCTGACCACCCCTCTCCTGATGGAGCCCAGGATCCCATTTGCCTTTCGAGCTGCCAGAGCGCACTGCTGGCTCATATTCAGTCTCTTGTCCATCAGGACCCCCAGGTCCTTCTCTGCCGAGCTGCTCTCAAGGACCACTCCTCCCAGCCTGTACAGGTGCCTGGGGTTCTTCCGGCCCAAATGCAAAACCTTGCACTTTGCCGTGTTGAACCTCATTAGGTTCACCTGAGCCCAGCTTTCCAGCCTGTCGAGGTCCCTCTGAATGGCATCCCTTCTTTCCACCATATCAACCGCACCACTCAGCTTGGTGTCATCAGCAAACTTGCTGAGGGTGCACTCAATTCCCTCATTGATGTCATTAATAAAGATATTAAAGAGCACCGGTCCCAAGACAGACCCTTGGGGGACACCACTTGTTACCGGCCTCCACCTGGACATAGAGCCATTGACCACCACCTCTGTCTGCGGCCTTTCAACCAATTGCTTATCCATCGGGTCGTCCACCCATCAAATCCACTTCCCTCCAATTTGGAGATGAGGATGTGGTGGGGGACCATGTCAAAGGCCTTGCTCAGGTCCAGGTAAATGACATCGGTCGCCTCCCCTTCGTCCACCAATGCCGTCACTCCATCATAGAAGGCCACAAGATTAGTTAGGCATGACCTTCCTTTGGTGAAGCCATGCTGGCTGTCTTGGATCACAAGCTCATTCTTTATGTGATCGAGCATGTTGTCCAGGAGGATCTGTTCCATGATCTTCCCAGGCACGGAGGTGAGACTCACCGGCCTGTAGTTCCCCGGGTCCTCCCTGCTCCCCTTCTTGTAAATGGGAGTGACATGACCCTTCCTCCAGTCATCCGGGACCTCACCTGACAGCCACGACTTCTCAAATATGATGGAGAGCGGCTCGGCAACCACCTCAGCCATCTCCTTCAGAGCCCTGGGATGCACACCATCCGGCCCCATAGACTTGTATTCATTCAGTCTAAGGAGGCACTGTCGGACTTGCTCTGCCCTTACAGTGGGGAGGGATTTACCTCCTTGGTCCCCACATAGAGGTTTGGGGATGCAGGGCTCAGGAACATGAAAAAGACTAGAATCCTGGCCACCAGTGAAGACTTTATCACTTTAGACACCCCTTGTTCCATAACAGCCTCGTACACGACATAACATAACACAACACCTTCAGGACATAAACATTAAACAATCACAAAGACAGTGACAATAATCAGTACAATTTATCCTCAGGATCCTTCCTCTCTATGCCTCCCTCCAGAGCCCAACCTTCCCTTTGTATTCATTTTCCACACTTGCATAGCTGCCAACCTCCTTCTCCAATTAACAACATATCAATAATAAACATCATTTCCATCCATGAGTACAAATTAGGCCCTAGAAATTGATCTAATTGCTCTGCTACACTTATAGGATCCTCAGTTAAGGAATTCTTCTTGCAAGTCCTAACTTCTCTTCTAGTAAAAACAGCAGGCATTGCCATACCCTCTTTCCCTTTGACCTAAGACTGCCTTAAGAGGATAAAGTGAAGTGTTAGTAAGGTTAGTATTAGAGAAAGGAAAACTCTCCAGGTCTTATTTGCATTACTCCAACTCCCTCAGTAATCGACAGCGCATCCTCTCTCCAGGACCCTGCACAGATCAGCAGACGGTCACTCTCCTCCTCTGGAGAGGTCACCGCCGCTTTAGAAATTGCACTGCTTTAGAAATTAAAGGGGGGGGGAAGTTATCTAAGGAATCCCATTTATGATCTTCCTACTTC
>NW_024968169.1:0-1713 GCF_019238085.1 Lagopus leucura
GGGGGGGCTGTGCTGGGCATGGGGACCCTCCTGCAGCCCCTGGTGCCTGGGTCAGATGGTGTCAGCCCCAGCAGGTGTTGTTTTAGCATCACTTTGGTACCCAGCGGTGCTTTGGTGGGTGCCATGGGGATAAGGGAGCCAGAAGAACTGCTGGGTGTGGGGAATGCTCCTGCTTTTCCCAAAGGTTTCATGGCACTTGGTTTCTAGACCCAGTGGCCCCACAGCTGGCCATGTGGAGACGCCAAGGATGGGCTCAGCTCGGGGACCCTGCGGTCACCGCCTTGCCATTAGGGACACTGGTTTGCTGGGTGCTCCGTCCCCACCTGTGTGACACCTGAGCTGGCTGGCAGCTGTAGGTTCAGCCCCAGCGGCCCATTGCCCCGCAGGCAGGTCTGTGCTTGTTGCTCTGGGATATTTTTGGGGACAGGTTTTGTTTCCCATCTCTCTTTCCCTCGGGTCAGAAGAGGCATTTACGAGCCGGAAGAACGCAACGTGGGGAGGCGGATGGTTTCACCGTGCTTTCAGATGGCGATGGCAAAGTTTGAGGTGCACACGCAGCAGCGAGAGCCACGCAGGGACAATCTGCAGGGGAAGGGACAGCTCTGAGCATCAGCGCCGTCGGTGCCCACATCTCTTCTTTTGGGGACATCGCCCTCGGTGTGGCACAAAGCCAGACCCCACGCTTGTCTCCATCCCCTGCAGCCCTGCATTTCCAGCTCCCCAGGGCTCAGCGGGTTGCGGTGTGCGGCAGCGAGGTGAATTTTAAGAAGGACGGAGCAAAGGCGACCAGCTCCGCGTCCAACTGCTCAACTTCCCCCCCCTGCATCTCCTCACCGAGTCGATGCTTCAGGACCTTCAAACCTGAGCTGTTCCTATCTCCCCTCCATTCCTTCCCCACCGGAGAGGCTGCAGATGTTTCCCGTGCTCAGATATTTGGTGTGCACACAGAAGGAGCCGCGCTCAGCTCGCTGTGCTGCTGCGGATTGCTGCTCACAGCTCTGCATTCCCCACTGCTTGGACACAGCCTGCGTTAGAGCCACACAGCAGGCTGTGGGTTTGGGGCATCTCCCATGTGTTTCTCTCCTAAACCATCACATCTGGCCCTCCAAAAGCTGGGGGCTGCCTTCTCCTCGCCCCGCAGCCCAGTTCTGGTTAGGACCGGTGGGCACAAATCACAGCCCCGGGACTCACGTTCAGCTCAGAGCATCCCTGTGCCAGCATGTGTGTTTTTCTCATGATTTTGCACTTTAAAAAAAAAAAGAAAAAAAGAAAAAAAGCTTTTTATTGGGTAAAAGGGGAACGAAAAAAAAAAAGAAAAAAAAAAAAGAGGAGAATCAAACAGCCGCGCAGCTGGGATTGATGGAGAACGCCATCCCACACTGCTGGGAATCCCACATCCCGGCTGTCCCCCACACCGGGCTGCCCAGGACCCCCCTCCTTCCGTAGGGCTGCGTCACAGATCCCATTTTGCCTTCCAGCCCCTCTCTGGTGTTTTATATGGGGGAAAGGGCCTCCAGCGCCGCGCCGGGGATGAGGAAATGGGGCAGAGCCGTGCCAGCTCCGTCCGTGCGTCCGGCTGATTTATGGCTGCATTGCTAAATCCGGGCGCTGACTGCACGCGTTAAATATAGCTGCAAACAGCCTGCAAACGTGCGGGCAGCGCGGCACGGCTCGGCACCGCTGTGCTGTGTGTGCGGGGGGGGGGGGGGGGGG
>NW_024968170.1:0-4998 GCF_019238085.1 Lagopus leucura
AATAAAGTGTTCTGCAAAAGTAAAATGCGTGCTGCTTGGACTCATCTGGCTCGTGGTCTTTGTTCTCTCTCAGCACTTACATCCATGCCCAGGGTACGGCCCGAATCCAGATGTGGCATTTCAACAGCCCTGGACTGGCGTTTCCCAGGGCTTCCTTACTTTCCCAGTGGAGCAGTCAGTCAGAGAGGGAAAAACAACAGGAAGAGGGGACGGGGCAGATCATGCTGTGCCATGAGAGAGCGCTCACAGCAAGGTGGCAGCAACAACCAAGAGCCTGGCTCTCCAGAAGCCCTTGTGCAAGGCCTTTCCTTTGGCCTAGGGAAAAAAAAAAGCATTCCCCTTCTGGAAAAGTTGCCTTCCAAAGACACCATTCTTCAAAGGTCCTGCAGCTCTTGTGCCTTGGCGCTGAAACAGCTGCAGCGATTCCCCCACCAGTGCAGGAATGAGCATGTACAGTTTACACACACACTCCTGATGTGCCCTGGAGCCCCAGACATCCACTGCATGGCTTCAGCAACAGGGGAGCCTCATTCCCATTGCAACAGGTCAAAGCATGGATCACAACACTATTCTTCCTTTTCTTACAACTAAGATTTATTTGAAAGACACATATTAGAGAGAAGAGTTAAGTTTTGCTGATCAGGCACTTCTGCATTTCCCCTGATGCAAATGGTGTTGAAAAATGCTTTTGAGCCACAAGGAAGGAGCATCAGATGCTTCCTGAAGACAAATGACAGAGCAGAAAAGGCTATGTGATTGGAGCAAGAGAAGAACAGCGTTTCATCTGAGAGTTAAGGTATGACCAGCAGATTTCAAAGTGCCAGAGCCGTATCTTGGCAAGAATGTGGAGGTTCTTAAGGCATTTTGGTCTCACTTTCAGTGGTCACGAAAGTTTTTCAGAGAAACAGACTGGGAAGCAGAGAGAGAGCTAGAAAAGCAGTCAGCTTTTCAGTACTGCTGGGTTAGCAGACTGGCAAAAAAAAACCTAACCAAAAACAAAAAAACCACCAGAAACCATCCTTAGTATACAGGGAAGTCATAGATCTCCCAGGGCATAACCTTGTGCACAGAAAATTCTAGGCTATGCCCAGACACTGATGATTGCATGAGCTCTAACAGCATAGACACAAGATGTACATGTGCAGCTTTTGACTGTGTAGATATATTAAGGGTAAATTACCAAGGGAAAAGTCCCAAGGAATTTCTAAGAAAATCACTTCACACTAAGGAGGACCAGACTGGCAACAGATTTTCTCTGAGGTGGTACAACATTGCCTGTCTGCAGTGAGGAAACTCAGAGCAGCAGCTGAAGACAAGCATTACTCTCCACAGGTTTTCATTGGCTTCTGACATCCAGAAGTTAAATTGTGAATGCATTTATACAAGCTCAACAGCAAATATGACCTAAAGCAATTTTACTTCACATAGAAATACAAAGCCAGATCTATCATGCATATAGACAGTGCTCATCTACCCAGCATATGCCTCTGCACTGCAAACATGGCACATGGCCACGGAACATTTCCATCAGCACAAATGCCAGTATTGGCTGCCAGCTCGAACCACCCTGTATCAGGAGACTGATAACCATATCTCTGTATCCAGATAAGGGTAAGGGCAGGGTTATCCAAAAGGTACTGTTCCACTTCACTGACCTCTACAGTTCTCCCCAGGACAGCCTTCCACACTGACCTGCCTAATCTCAGTAGCAAGGGCAGGCAGAACAAAACATATCCAAAGCATTGCACTGGGTACCCCAGAGTTAACATGGACAGCATGGCTGAGGCCTTCCTGGAATGCAGCACTTGTTAGAGAGCTGGCTGGCAGTCACTGTTAGAAACACCTCACGGTGGGTGGGTGCAAGACTGTGCCAGTGCCATCCCGCACCCTGGCAAAGCACCAAAGTCAATCATCCACCGTATCTCATCTCACTCCTCCATACTGCACGTCTGCAGCCTAATGAGCTTCTAAGGCAGGTCCGTGGTTTCAGAACAAGTACGTGACACGGACAACTTTGTGGGCATTTTCAGGGCTCCCATTGCAGCAAGTCTTGGCAACCGCCTTGAAAACCACCTCGAACCACCTTCATGTCATCTTACTATGAACAAAGCTTCGACTCACAGCAGGGGAAGTGGCACAGGCAAGAGAGAAGTCAGCCCAAGAAGCCCCTGGATCCTGACCAGCCTCCTGCCAACAGCAGTGAGCTCCTGAGCCCTCCGCTGCTGTAGGTCCAAGCTCTACTCAGTCTCACCTCTCCGACCCCCAGCCAAGGAGACCAAACCCTTGTAAAGCACCCAGGTTTGGCAGCACCTGCTGCCTCTGGGCAGACACAATGGCAGCGCAAGGTTGAGCAGACATCTGCTCTGCATAATCGCTGATATCGATGCAAAGTCTGTTGTGGTAGAGAGAATTTCTAAGAAAGGTAATCTAATCTTGCCCAATAATGCCCAATAATGTTTGGGCATCTTTGTTGACACAAGACTTGAAAGAAGTGAGAGCAGCATATAGAAGTGAGAAAAGTCTGCAGCAGATCAGTTCTGGTCAAAGATGGCCAAGCTCGTTTTGCTTACCAGTGAGTCCTGCTTCAAAACTTCTTCTCTGCCTTTATGACAAGTGCCAGGGCTCTCTCACTTTTACACCAGGTGATAGAAGAGAGATGCTATGGCATTCAAGATGTTGCACACTCCTTTCAAAGGAAAAAAAATGTAACAGTAGCTTTCAGGATGGATTGTTAGATTTTTCAGTACCGCTGAGAAGATACTGTATGCATTTACAATCAATATGGTTCATTGTTATTTGAAATTGGCATTTTCTTTTTGAACAAAGCAAAGGAAAAAACCACAAAATCTCAAAATTCTCTATGTGTGCTATCCAGCTTCTTTTCTATGCTTCTACATGAAATTGTTCCACAAATTGTACCCATTTCCAAATGAACACTCAGCAGACCTGTGCTGAGCAATCCATGTTCCTGCATATTACTCAAGGAAACAAAACGATCACAAACAAATTCAATTTCATATTTTAGTGGCACATGACCTCTTTACCACAGTTTCCCCTTTCCTCAGTGAGTTACATTGGGTTCAGCCCAGTTGTGCCTTGCATTTCTCAGTTCAAGGACTAATCCTACATTTTTTTCTTCAAAGGTCTGGCCCTCCTGCTGAATGCCCAGATAGGTATGTGCTCTACCAAACGTTTTTCAGCATCTGTACCTGGAATGGACTCACTGGCTAACTCTTTTACAAGACAGGGAGGACTCAAAGGCTGCTTAGCACTCAGCAGTTGTGTCTCTGCAGACAGCGCTTTAATGAAGCATGGAGTGCATGAAGTGTAAATATGCTGCTTGCCTTCACACAAGTTTCCCCTTAGTCCCTTGCTGCTCAGCTTTAATGAAGTCTGAGTGCAGCCATTCTGTGGCTATGCAGAAAGGCTATGCTTGACTTTCACAGACAGGTGAAGAAAGCAGTACAGCAGACACAAAAACAACCTTCCTCATTCTGAGTGCCTCACTGGAGATCCATTCTGCCTCTGTTCTTCCTCACCTGGCAGCAAGGGAGAAAGACTGAATTTAGGGAAGAGACTCAGCAGCCATAACATCCCTGATTCATACTGATCAATCAGTATGCAAGAGGCTCCTAGGTAGACTTGTTTATGGAAACAAAGAAAGAAGGAAAGAAATGAATTATGATTTTGCTGAGACGGCTCACAACCAACCAGTCCCATTTCCCTTTCTCTGAACTCTTATCTGCAAGAAAGTATTGCCCAGTCATTTCAGATCAGATTTCACATAGGTCGCAAGCCAGTGCTGGATGACTGAGTGGTACGAAGGGTGGTAATAAGAAATAACACGGCCTCATGTTACATGGACAGCATGCACGTCCGACAGCATTTGGAACACGTTCTCTCTGTATTCTTCCCTCACTATCCCATTTCTATTTCCCTGCAGGCACTGCCTATGTGCTGTCATGCTATTTCACCAACTGGGCTCAATACAGACCGGGCCTGGGAAGTTTCATGCCTGATAACATCGACCCATGCCTGTGCAGTCACTTGCTGTACGCCTTCGCTGGGATGTCCAACAATGAGATCACAACCATTGAATGGAATGATGAGACCCTCTACAAATCCTTCAATGGACTGAAAAATCAGTGCGTACTGACAGCATCAGGCATCACTTAATCCTGGTTCAGGACCTGGCCATTACACAGCAGCCATTCCCTGCATGGGCACTGGGGTGCTGAGGAGAATTGGAGACAGTGATGGCAGATAAGGCTGGCCAGGCTGCCAGCATTGATCCTCTGGGGATGAGGAACATCAGTCACATCAGTAACTGTGCTCCCGACTTACTGCCTGGGTGTCACTTCACAACATCACAGCCTACAAATGCAGCTGCAGCAGCCACTTTGCAGAAAAGCAGGAGCACTGTGCTTCGTGTTGGTCTTTGGTCTGAAGTTGGAAACAGCAATACTAAACCATTCTTTGCAGTGAAACGTGTTCATGTCCCTCCCTTTGCAGGAATGGAAATCTCAAGACCCTCCTGGCAATTGGAGGATGGAATTTTGGGACAGCCAAGTAAGTTCAAACCATTTCTTTCCCTGCAATAGAGGAACTATAACAAGAGGCACCAAGCAAGCCCCAATTCTGCCCTTCTCTGCTTCCCTAGGTTCTCCACAATGGTTTCCACTCCTGAGAACCGCCAGACCTTCATCAACTCCGTCATCAAATTCCTGCGCCAGTACCAATTTGATGGGCTGGACATTGACTGGGAATACCCTGGATCAAGGGGCAGCTCTTCTCAGGACAAAGCTCTCTTCACCGTCCTGGTTCAGGTAGGACACAACAGAAGGCTTTGATCAGGCCCCCCGATCTGCACAGCTCTGACCACAGCCCCACTGGGGTTCACGCTGAGCCGTTTGTGGTCATCCTGCAGGAAATGCTGGCTGCCTTTGAGCAAGAAGCCAAGCAGGTGAACAAGCCCCGTCTCATGATCACGGCTGCTGT
>NW_024968171.1:0-15430 GCF_019238085.1 Lagopus leucura
AGGGTCTGGGAAAGACAGGGAGGAGCCCGTTGGACTTCAACGTAGGTGAAATGGAGCCTGAAGAACCCAGGAGCAAGGATGTGTGCCAGCAGAAAAAGCAGAATCCATGCACTGAGTGTGGAAATAGCTTTGAAAAAGATCCCAGCATCGTTAACCACCAGTGCACGCGCTCAGCAATGAGGCCATACAAGTGCTGTGACTGTGGGAAGAGCTTCAGATGGAGATCCCACCTCATCTCCCACCAGCGTGTCCACACGGTAGAGAGACCCTACGGGTGCTCAGATTGTGGGAAGAGCTTCAAAAGGCGTTCTGATTTGAAGAAGCACCAGCGCCTCCACATGGAGGGGAGAGCTTTCAAATGCCCTGAGTGTTGGAGGAGTTTCAAAACCAGCTGCCTCCTCAACCAGCACCGACTCGTCCACACGGAGGAGAAACCCTACAAGTGCTCTGCGTGTGGGAAGAGCTTCAGATGGAGATCCCACCTCATCTCCCACCAACGCGCACACACGGCAGAGAGACCCTACGGGTGCTCAGAGTGTGGGAAGAGCTTCAAAAGGCGTTCTGATTTGAAGAAGCACCAGCGCATTCACACGGCAGAGAGACCTTACAAATGTCCTGAGTGTTGGAGGAGCTTCAGACACAGTTCCACATTGAGACGCCACCAGCGCATCCACTGAGGGTAGAGAGCTTTTCAGTGCCCTGAGTGAGAGAAGATCTTTAAACGCACATCTGATCTCAACGCCCAGCAGCGCATCCACAGCGCACACAGGCTGAAGAAGCATCCCAAGGTACGGCCAACCTTCAAAAGCAAATCCCTTGAGTAGAGGAAGAGCTCTGCAGACAAACTCAATGCTCTTTCTCTTTCTTTGCACAAGAATTATGCATATTGCTCTCCTTCAGCTGCAGTTGCTGTGTTGAGCGGCCGAACAAAGGAGAATCCAGAGTGGGATGTGTCACAGCCACTGGAAACCCTCTGCCAGGTGGCCCGTTTCTGCCAGGGCTGTGTGCATGAGAGTCACCTCTTACCTCCCCTGTAGAAACTCCTGTGCTGTGGGGCAGCAGGTGAGGACACAAAGGAAACCTCAGCTGAGCTGATACGTCACCAGGAAGGAAGCAGTGCTGTCTGCAGGCAGTGTGGGAAGAGCTTCATCTGGAGCTCAATCATCATTAAACATTGCCCAGTCGATGTGATAAAGTGGCCCTGCAAGTGTCCCTGGTGCAGGAAGTTTCTCTCAGGGCTGGCAACTCCTTTCTCATGGGAAAAACTCCTACAGAGAGACCTTGAGGATGCTGGCGAGCCCAAGGATGAGGGAGACCCCAGTTCTTCACCCCACACAGGAGGAGTTTGCAAAGGAGATGGCACCACTGGCACCCTCTGCAGAAGGGACTTAACCCAGGAGCTTCACATGGCCTCTCCTTGCTACCCAACGCAGTTCTCTCACCATGCCCGCTTTCCTCTTCTGCTCTTTCTGCCAGCAGCTTTTTGGTGCCGTTTCCTAAGGAGAAGCGGCTGTGCAGGGATGTTCTGTGTGTCTGTGTGCATGTGCTGCTCTCAGTAATTTATGAGTGCTCTGATGAACCTGAGGGAAGGGTCAGGAGAGCAGTAACGTGGCTCTTGGAGGTATTCTGAGAATCATCTGCAGAGGAAAGGGAAGGGGGTGCATAAAGTAACTGAGTTGTTCTGAAAGTTTTCTTCACTGTGGTCTTGTTTTTTGTTCTGAAAATAAATGTCAGCACGTGGGATGAGGAGAGGGAAAGGTGCAAGCAGGGTTTGGTTTTGGTGCCTCCTCCAGCCCAGTGCTTGATTTTGGGAAGGCATTTCTCTCACACAACCCTATCGTCCTTCCTAACCGTGTTGCACACTGGTTCTACTGCTGTTCTTGAATGCTTTGATCAGCTGGACACAGCAGCTGTGTGACACCAAGCCTTGTTTGTCTCCAATAAAGCTACAGAAAGCTGAGCTTGTTCTTCCTAAATGCACCGTCCCAAGTTTCAGGAGGTGGTGGGAGCAGAAGGCAGCGCAAAGCTACAGGGTGCACCAGCAGCTCATCCCCACAGCACAGAGATACCAGAGTGCTCTCCAGGGCGTGCTTGCCTTGCAAAGTGATCCCCTCTGAGCTTATAGGTTTTTATTTTGACCTTGGCAAGGTGTGTCTGAGATCTGCAGCAGGGCCTTCACATGTGCTGGGCTCAGCTGAAGCCGCTGTGCTTGGAATGTGTTTTGAGGAAGTGAATATTGATTTTGGTGAACCAGTGAAGCTGGTTTTCCATTTCTTTTCCCTGAAAAATCAATGTAACCATGGATTTCCCTCTATCATTTGTCACATGCCACGTTTTGTTGGATTAGGAGTTAGAAAACTCCGTTTTTGTCATCTCCCTCTGATCTTCCCATCTTTTCCTCTGCTCTGGGGAAAGTCCTTCTGTTGCGGACATGAGTCCCTGCAGAGTTGTGACTGCAGTGCCCCGTATGCAGGAAGAGGACAATTTCAGCTGCTGCATTGGTTTGTATTCCTTGTGGTGGTGGAATGGTGGGCATGGAGGAGGGGGACTTCCTTTCTCAGGGTGGATGTCCACTTGGGAGGCTTTGTCTTGGTGAATTCTACCAGTTGTTGCATCCACCCCACAGAAAGCTGTGCCCTCCGTGTCATAGGTCACCTCTGCACCCATGGAATCAACACAGGCACAGACAGAGCTCCCAAGGGAACAACCAGCCCCCCAGGTGCCCATGTGCAAGGCTGTTAGGTGTTACTTGTTTCTCACATTGGCATCCAAAGCAGGAGGCCCTGTGTGCTGCAGCATCATCAGCATGAGTGAGAGGCGGTGGGAACGGTCCTGTGACGGGTGTGCTGTGTGTGATGGATGGCTCTGGGCTCTGCAGGCTGGAGATGCAGGCAGGTGAGATGGGATGGGGCTGCTGTGTGTACTGGTGGGCCGGATGGAATGGAGCTCACAGTTAGTAATGCTGGAAATATCCAAGCCATGTTTGTCAGGACGGTATCTGCGATAAAAGCAGAATTTATTCGCGATTGCAATGGCGGCGTCCTGCAAGTAGGAGCGCAGCTATGGACAGAACATGGCAGCCCCCTTTCTCCCCCCTTTGCCTTCTCCCTGTGCCCTGTTTCCCCTCTGGCTGGGTACTCCAGGTTCACAACCTTATCAGAAGGCTTTACGTTTGTTGATTACTTGTTAATTTGTTTGTTATCTGGTCTCAGTCCTGCTGTCTCCAAGGTGTCTCAACACCCTTCTTGTTCAGGTTGATGTGGTGATTCTGTTCAGAGTCCTTGTTCAACAAAGGAAGGGAGGTGCCCCATCTTCCTCAGCACCTTCTTCAGTCACTCCCCAGGCATGTAATGAATTGTCCTTTTCAATTACCAGGATACTGTTGCAGTGTGTGTGACATATTCTCAATACTGGCTATACAGAAGTTGTTACTACCTTATATATATATATTCATACATATTACTTTACTTACATACCAAATATGTGTTGGGGAAGATTTCTCTAGGGGATTACCAATAAAATCTATCAGAGAACCCCAATAATGTAGAAAGGCCCCTGAAAAGAACTATTAGTTCCAATAAATGACCCAAATAGTAGAGAAGCCATGAAATGAACAAAGTTCTGATTTTGTTCCTGATGCAGAAACAACATTCAATTCCCACCAGTAATGACGTGGTTGAAAGCCTCTGGGTGTGGATTAAGGGACAAGGAACTGAAGCGGATGTCAGTGTGGGAGTCTGCTCTAAGCCACTCAGCCTGGATGATGATACCCATCAATCATTCTTCATTCTGTAAAGGAGCATCTCCAGCACAGCCTTACTTCTGCGTGGGTTACCAACTTCCCGGAAATTGAGGGCGGTGCTATGATCTGATTTGCTCAGCCTGACATGAGATGTTGGTTTCATTTCTGCATGGAGATGAGTGCTGAGTGGTTCATACGCAAGGCCACGGTGCCTTCTCTGTGCTACAGGGTTTCTTCTGTGGTCCAGGAGCGCAGGATCGCCTCGCCTCCGAGTGTACTGACAGCATTTATCAACACGAACGCTGACCTGCTCTTCATTTGCTCGTTTCTGCTCGAGGCAGAGCGAGGCGTCTCGTCCCAACACCCACGGTGCCACCAAGCCCTGCAGTGTCCCTGCGTCACAGATCTGAGTTTCTCGGGCCGGAAACGGATGAGGGTCAGGAAAACAGTCAGAACTTGTGGCCCGAGAAGCACGTTGAGAATGCAGGGAGTAACAGAAAGACAGGGAGCTGTTGGAGAGGGTCCAGAGGAGACCTGCGACGATGATCAGGGGACTGGAGCAGCTCCCCTGTGAGGACAGGCTGAGGGAGCTGGGCTTGTTCAGCCTGGAGAAAGCAAGGCTGCGGGGTGACCTCATTGCAGCTTTTCACTACCTACAGGGAGCCTAAAAACAGGAGGGAAGCAACTCTTTGAAAGGGTAGATAAGTGCAGGACAAGGGGAAATGGTTTGAAGTTGAGGGAGGGGAGATTCAGGTTGGATGTCAGGGGGAAGTTCTTTACAGAGAGAGTGGAGAGGTGCTGGAACAGCTGCTCCAAGAGGTTGTGGATGCCCCGTCCATCCCTGGAGGCGTTCATGGCCACGTTGGATGGGCCCTGGGCAGGCTGGTCTAGTATTAAGTGTGGAGGTTGGTTGCCCTGAATGTGGCAGGGGGCTTGGAGATTGATGACCCTTGAGGTCCCTTCCAACCCAGGCCATTCTGTGTGATCTGTGTGATTCTGTGAGCGGGGCTAGGCAGAGTGCTGCATCAAAACCAGTGCCTCCAAAAAAGGATGGAGAGTCTTAGTAATTGGGGGCTCCTGGCTGGGCAGCGCTGAGGCTCCCATTTACTGCCTGAGTGAGGGGGCAGTGTCTTGATCAAGGCTTTGGGTATTCTGATCTTGGGCAGGCCTTTGAGAAACGGGATATGTGGGCTACTGATGGACTCCGATTGAGCAAGCAGGGCACACGAGTGCTGGGGAGCAAGCTCTCTGGCTTAATTACCAGGGCTTTAAACTTGGTCCGAAGGGTGAAGAGAGGCAAATTCATGTGACAGAGAAGGGCTGAGGGATGTTGTCACTGTTGCAGATTGCAGGGAAAAACCTCTGAACTGTCCCATGGGATCATACAGGCACTCCTCAGAGAAGGTCATGTTGCCAATACCCCATCCAAAATCCTGCGTCCCTCCAAGTGTAACTGCACCTGCTGCTTCCCTGAAGTGCCTGTAGACCAGTGCACATAACATGAAAAATGAACAGGATGAGCTGGAGATCTGTGTACAGACCCTAGAAGTGATTCTTTCTGCACGAGCTGGCAGCTCAGCCCTCGCCTGCAATGGTAGTGCTGTTTTGCCTGAGGCACCCAGCTGGACTCTGTGATCAGTCCATACTGTTGTGTCACAAGGAACAACTAGTGAGACTGCAGAACCATCAGAGTAAGGCAATGCCAGGTGAGTGCCAGTGCAGGAGTCGAGGTGAGTGTCTGCAGCCTGCAGGGAAAAGGAGGCGAGTGTAGGACTGCATGGAACAGCCTCTGGTGGAGATGGCCAACAGCACTGGCAAGGCTGAAGGGACCCGACAGAAAACCAAGGTCTTTGTCCTCTAGGATGTGGCAGCTGTGTCTGCTGCTGAGGCTCAGGAGGGCACACGTTGTCCTCGTGCCACGGGGGTCTCCTTGCCTCCTTACAGCCCTGTAGGGAGGCCAGTAGGTGTCCGTCATTCTCTCTCACAGAACACTCCACGCTCAGGTCCCACTGACTGTGGGAGAGCCTTGGGCCATCAGGGAGGGACAGGACCACCCTTCCCAGAGGCTGCAGCTATGGCCCTACCCTTCTGTTGCATCAGGCATATCAAGGGCTTGCCTTGATCTCAAAGCACCTGCACAGGGCCTTTGCCTGCTGGGAATCACGGCCTCCAATTATCTGCTCTTAAATCTGCTCTCCAATTATCAGCTTTGGGAGGCTTTGTTGGTAATGGCCCCACGGGGACCAATTAATACTGCAACACTCTCCAACATTTCTGGACAGCGTTTTGACTGCACCTTCATCATTTGGTTGCAGCAGGCTTTTCTCAGTACCTGAAGTTCACGGACACCACATAAGCTGTGGGCTCATTACAGTGCAGAAAGACCTAACAAGCCATGGGCCAAGCAGGGCCACGATCTTACTGCAATCACGGAGATGTGGTGCAACAGCTCACATGAGTAGAATGCTGTCATGGAGGGCTGGATCCTTTTCAGGAAAGACAGGCCAGGGAAGTTGGGTGGAGGAGTTGCCCTTTATGTGAGAGAGCTACTGGAATGGATTGAGGTGCACCCATGAGAGGGTGAAGAACGTGTGGAGTGCTTCTGGGTGGGAATGAAGAGCAGGGCTGGTATGGCCAGCAGTGCTGTGGGGTGTACTACAGTCACCAGATCAGGAGGATGAAGTCGATGAGGCCTTCTACACACAGCTGGAAGTAGCCTTGAAATCCCATGCACTGGTTCTCATGGGGGACATGAATCATCCACATATCTGCTGGGTAAACCATGCCCAGGCACACACAGTCCAGACGGATCCTGCAATGCACTGAGGAAAATGTTGTCACGCAGCTGTTGGAGAAGCCAACAAGGAGTGGGGTGATTTTGGACCTTGTTCTTTCCAGCAGGCATGGGCTTGTTAGGGATGAGAAGTTTGGGGGCAGCTTGTGATGCAGCAATCATGAGATGGTGGTGTTCAAGATCTTGGGTGGAAGAAGTAAGGCAAAAAGTGGGATTGCTGCCCTGGACTTTCAGAGAGCCCACTTCAACAATTTCTGGGACCTACTTGGAGGTGTTTCATGGGCTTGAAAATAAAGGGGCCCCTGAGAGCTGGGCAACACTTAAACAGCACTTCTTCCAAGCTCAGCATTGGTGCATCCCTAGGAGTAGGAAACTGGGGAATGGATGCAGGAGGCCTGCGTGGATGAGCAAGGAGTACATGGATAAGATCAAAGGGAAGAAGAAGGTTTAGGAAAAGTTGAAAAAAGGGCCTGTCTGCTTGGGGGGAGTACAGGAGTGTTGTCAGAGCCTGCAGAGAAGCAACAGGGAAGGCTAAAGCTCACATTGAGGCAAAGCTAGTGAAGGACATAAAGGATAATAAGCATGGTGATCTTCTTACTCATTTTAATTTCTCTTTCCTTTTCCTCCTTTTCTCTGAGAGCTGTGAAAAATTCAAGCCTTCTGAGATTTTCTTGTATAGCATACAGCTTAGACAGACACAGCTGTGAGAGGGTCGCCATGTAAAGTTGTCATGGTCTTGTGTTTTTTTGGTTTTCAGTATTCCGCATCGTAACATCATGCAGTGCACTGGCAGTTAAAGTGTTAATGCCCAATCCCAGCTACCTATCCCTGTACATTACAGCAGTCACGGGATCTGGCCCTTCCGGGTGGGGGGGGGGGGGCGCTCTCTTGCTGCCTTGCAGTGGGTGCTGGAGGTGCTTTCCTGGCCATTCCAAGGTTTTCAGGTTTGACTCCGTCTCAGGAACTCTCTCTCTGATCTTATTTGACTTATTAGTCTCAATTTCATTTAGATTATATTACATTGTGTTATCTTGCATTCCGATATCAGTTAGTAAAATAAGTTTTCCTCCACAGGTCATTGCTGCTTTTTTAAAATTATTAGTATTTTTTTACTTCCTTGAGCGCAGCTCCCATCTCCCTTTTCCCTTTCCCTTCCCATTTTATGGGGCCGGGAGGAGGGGAGGGAGGGGGGGCAGACGCCTACTGCGCCCTGTCACAAGGCATAAATTGATCTAGTTAACTCCATGACAGGGGCTCAGAACTTGCTCTGGGTTTACTCACAGTTTACTCCATGTGTACCAGCACTTGATTCCAGCTTTCCCACACTTTACCTGGGATTACCTCACCTTTTACTCCAAGTTTACTTGCATTTTATTCTGGGCTTCCTCACACTTCTTTTTTGAGTGTGTTTGACTCACACTTTACTCAAGGTTCACTCCAATTTTTCTTCAACTTTGATCATGATTAACTCTGGGTTTACTCTCACTTTTCTCTGCATCTTACTGACACCCAACTCGGTGTGTACGCATCCTCTCCCGGGCCTACACACACTGTACTCTGATTGTTTCTCACACTTTACTCTGAGTTTACTCACACTTTACTCCTGCTTTACTCAGTTTTCTCCGGGTTTTACTCATACTTTGCACTAGTTTTGCACAATCTTTACTCCAGTTTTTCTCTATATCTGCTTAGGGTGATCTCACACACCTTAGTCTGGATTTTACTCACACATTACTCCACGTTTACTAATAATTTACTTGAAGTTTTCTCACACTTTACTCCAATTTTTCTCACACTTTACTCCAGGTTTACTCACACTACTTTTTTTTGTGTTTGACTCACATGTTACACTGGGTTTACTCAAAATTTTCTTCAACTTTACCACTCTTTACTCTGGGTTTACACAAACTTTTCTATGCATTTTACTGCCACCCTACTCCAGGTGTACTGACTCTCCTCCGTGTCTTCCCACACCTTGCTCCTGGTGTTTCTCACACTTTACTGTGAGTTTATTCACACTTCAATCTGGACTTACTCTCACTTTTCTCCGTGTTACACTCTCACTTCCCTTTGGTTTCTATGCACGGTTCTAATTTGCTCTCAATTCACATGGAGTTTTCTGTTCCGTACTCCCCATGGTCAAAGAACCCAAAGTTCCGGTGGCAGCACCAACCTTTCTGCCACTTATTCAAAGCCTAGACCGCTCTGCATCTGTATCTCTGTATCTCTCACCACCCCGGAAGGATAGGAAAATACCACTTGCGAACTCAGTCCTTCAGCCATTCGCCCTAAAATCCTGAAATCCTTTTGGATAGCTCACAGGCTTCCCTGAGCAATTGCATTGGTGCCTACCTGAACTATGAAGAATGGCTAGTAATCAGAGGAGCGAACCAGACCCGAGATTTTTCTGGTGCTGTCCGTGATGTGGACCCCAGGGAGGGAGCACAGCTCCCTAGGGTTAGATCAGGTCTGCAAATGGGGCTCTTTGTTCCCCTGAGAAATGCATCAGCCACCACAATTCCCCTCCTGCCCTTCCTGACAGAGGCAGTCTCAAGGCATGGGGCGACCGCCTCACCCTAGGCTCCCTCCCAGGCAGATCCTCCATTGCCTCCCCACTCATCTCCCATTCCATTTCCAGCATCTCAAACCCGCTGCTTAGCTGGACGTTTGGGAGTAGCGTAGGCAGGCAGGGGATGCGCCTGAGACTTCGAGTGGGGACACACTTCCAAGCCTCTTGCTCTGTCAGCTCTGTCTGACTGTGACAGGGCTGGTGGTCCACCACTTTTCTTGCAGTATCTCCCTGGCACCCTTCCCTCTGGCATGCCAGTGACTCACTCCACCAGTCAGTCTCCTGCTCACACTCCCTGATGGCCCTTAGTCTTTTCACCTCCTCCTTCAGCTCCCCCACCAGGCTGAGCAGCTCGTCCACCTGCTCACCCCTCTCACGGCTGGAAGCCCTGTCACCCTCCCCGGCAGCAGCAGGCTCAGGCACCCCATGCAGCATCAGACCTGAACGGCTGCATTTCTGGCAGGCCCTCTGTCTGGTTCACCACAGTCTTCCTGCAGTAATCCTGCTGTCTTGTGGAGACACTGTTGAAGTCTGTGGTCTCAGAGAGTGCCAAGAGGAAAGCCTGTCTCCTGAGCCAAGAGGGACAGCACTTACACACCCTGGCATTTGACCCACCTCCCACACCCACAGCTGCAGCACTGTAGAGGCAGCGTGGGCTGTGCTCAAACACAGTCTTACCCTCCCTCTTCTCAGCAGGCAGCAGCAACCTGCTGTGCTCTGTGGCCGGAAGCGAGCCTCCCCCGAGGATACTGAAAGATTATCTCCATGGGTCAAGTGCCGAGGTTAAGAGTGGGCAGTGCCAGCCCCACCCTGATTGTTCAACAGCCTGCCTGCAAGCTGACAGCCTTCCAGCACAAGAGCTGCACTGTTGCTAGCTAAAAAAAAAAAGCCTACCCTGAAAGCAAACTATCTCAGGGTTTACTCACACTTTACTCTGGGATTACTTATGCTTTACGTTGTTTTTTTTTCTCACACTTTACAAGAAGGTTTACATATTCTTTACTCTGGGTTTACTCACTCCTTCCTCTGGGATTTACTCATACTTTACACTAGGTTTACTAGGTTTTACTTATTCTGGGTTTACTCTGGGATTACTCGTACTTTACTTTGGGTATACTCAGACCTCTCACAGGGTCTTACTCACACTTTAGTCCACGTTTACTAACACTGTACACTGGATTTACACACTTTATTTCACATTTATTCACACTTTACTTCACGTTTCCTCACACTCTACTCCAGGTGTAGTCACACTTTGTCTGGGTTTTACTCACACTTTACTCCAGTTTACTCTTTTCCCTGGGTTTTAGTCACACTGCACTCTGGGTGTATACTCACACCATAATTTGGGTTTTATTCACACTTGACTCCAGATTTACTCAGACTTTATTTCAAGTTTACTTGCACTTTTCTCCAGGTTTTACTCACACCATACTCCAGCTGTACTCTCACCTTCATGTTTTACTCACAATTCACTTTGTTTATGCAAGAATTACTCATGCTTTAATCTTGCTTTCCTCCAGGTTTTACTCACATTGCACAACTGGGTATTCGCACTCTATTCCAAGTGTACTCACACCTTACTTCAAGTTTTACTCACACATTACCCTGGGTTTACTCCTACTTTTCTCTTGGTTTTAATCACAGTTTACGCTGGGTTTGCACAGACTTTACTCCAGTCTTTTCCAACCTGAGTGAATCTACGATGCTGTGATTCTATATGGATGTACATGCAGTCATAACTATTACACATCTCCTTTTCTCCCTCTTAGTAAACAGCCGTATTTCAACCCAGGCGCTGCACTCCGTTCTTCCCCAGTTCCCAGTTCAATTGCTTGCCAACTCTGGAGGCTGGATTCGGGTTTTTATTTTGCTGTGCTGTTTGGCCTTGGCTTCTATCATGATAAAATTGTCGACTAGTGTTCTGTGCATGTTCATCTCTGCAGTCGTTATTGGGTTTTGGAAGTAACATTATTGATATGGTTAATAATTACAGCCTTGGCTTTGTCTCCTCAGGCTGCCCAGCTATGGAGGAGATTAGGTTATGGGGTGTGTTATGGGGCAGTTTATGGGTTTTTGGGACAGGATGTGAGGTTATGGAGCAGGGTATGGGGGTATGGGGTGGGATTTGGTGTTATGGGGCGGGTTGTGGTTTTATGGGGTGGCATGTGGGGTTACGGGTCCATTTATGGGGTCATGGGGCAGCTTATGGGGTTATGAGGCAGGATATGGGGTTATGGGGATGGATGTGAAGTTATGGGGTGTGATTATGTGGCAGGATGTGGGGTTATGGGGCAGGTTATGGGATTATGGGGTGAAGTGTGGTGTTATGGGGCAGGTTATGGGTTTATGGGGCAGGTTGTGGTGTTATGGGGCAGGACGTGAGGTTATGGAGCAGGTTACGGGGCTGAGCCCAATGCCAAAGGTCTGCATTGGACGCCGATTGGGGGGCAGTTTAAGGGGCGTGGCTTGAAAAGAGGGGGGTGTGGCTTCAGGAAGGGGCGTGTCCAAGCGCAGGAGGTAGACCCGCCCCCCTTCGTTGCCCACAGCCGATCCGGGCGCAGCGTTGGGCGAGGAGCACGGCCTCGTCGCCATGGTGGAGATGGGGGTGGAGCAACGATAATGGGAGAGCTGCCAGAAGCGGAGGGGCGGGGCTTAGCGGGGACACGCCCCCTCTCTTGGCTCTGCCCACTGCTGTGGTTCCCATTGGGGCCAATGGGGGCAACTGGTGGGCGATGGGGTGAACTTTAAGCGACTGGGGGCCAATAGGGCGAGCAGGTGACCT
The DNA here is from genome assembly GCF_019238085.1 of Lagopus leucura. Classification (NCBI taxonomy): domain Eukaryota; kingdom Metazoa; phylum Chordata; class Aves; order Galliformes; family Phasianidae; genus Lagopus; species Lagopus leucura. Next base: position 11,891 of record NW_024968171.1, read on the forward strand.
ACTGGGTTGAACTGGTGGCCAACTGGGATCAACTGGTGGGCATTGGTGGGCAACTGGGGGCCAACTGGGGTGAACTGGTGGCCAATTTGGCAAACTGGTGGCCAACTGGGGGCAAACACGGCAGCTACGAAGCCCCGTTTCCCAGGTTAAGCCCCGCCCATTCCCATAAGCCCTGCCTCCAGGGGTAACAACCGTCCAATGAAGCCCCGCCCACTCGCTTGGGCCACACCCCCTTCCCCAAAAGCCTCACCCCCACGGGGGTCAAACGCCACCCAATGAGGCCCCGCCCCCTCGGTGAGGCCCCGCCCCCCTCACCGGAGCCCCGCCCCTCGGGTGCCGCACGCGGACACTTCCGTCCCGCGATGACGTCAGCAGCGCTGCCCCCAAACGGCCCAAAAGCGCCCCCTGCTGGGAGACCTGGGAACGGCGTGGGGAGACATGGGATCCATAGGGAGCCCACAGGGACCCCACAAAACCCCATAAGACCCCATAGAGCCCCATAGCAACACCATACAGCCCCATAGAGACCCACGTCGCCCCCACAGCACCCTATAGTGACCCCATATCATCCCCTCTCACCCCATATTGCACATATCACCCCCATTTCACCCCCTATCATCTCATATCAACCCCTCACGCCCCATATCGCCCCATATGAACTCCATATTGACCCCATATCGTCAAATAGTGACCCCAATCGACCCCAAATCGCTTCATAGCAACCCCATATAACCCCATAGCAACCCCATATTGCCCCCTCTGGCCCCACATTGACCACATATCACCCCCTCTCGCTCGTCTCACCCCATATTACCCCATATTACCCCATATCAACCTATAGTGACCCCATATCACCCCATATGAATATCATATCACCCCATATTACCCCCTCTCACTCCATATTGCCACGTATCAACACCATATTTACCCCATATTGCCCGCTGTTGCCTCATATCAATGCCGTATCACTCTGTGTTGACACCGTATCGCTCCAAATAAACACATAGCAATCTCATATTGCTCACTTTAGCCCTATATTGCCCCATATCACCCCATATCGACCACATATTGTCCCATATCAAACATTTATTGACCAATAGTGATCCCACGTCACCCCATATAAACCCCATATCGACACCATATTGCCCCATAATGACCATGCCATATCAAACCCATAGAAACCGCCTACTGACCTGTATTGACCACATATGGCCCCACATCACATACACTGACCACATAGCGCTTATTATGCGCACTGTATCGACCTCAGATCACACCATATCACCCCAAATTGAACTCCCTTCAAAGCTAGCGTTGGCTATGGCGGTCACCATGCCCAGACGATGGACAGACACAAAAGGAGCCAACAAAGTGGGTCCGAAAGAGCATCAAATGTGTGGGAAGAACCCCAGCACAACCCCATCTTCATCCCAAATTCCACCCTAAAGACAAATGATTCCACAGAGACAACAAAAAGGCCAAAAGTGAAAAAAACATGGGACCTCGCATCACACAAAAAGCGAAAAATGACTCCAAATATGGTGCCCAATTTTCTAACATTTCTCAAAGGCTATTTCCCACAGAGCAGCTAGGATCCCTCTCGCCCTTTTCGAATGGGCTCCACTGAGAGCACAACATCAGCCGCTCGGCGAACCTCCAGCTGCCTCTTTAGGCAGGGTTCTCCCTGCCACTCTGTTCGTCACGTTGAGTGGAGCAGAAACGGAGCCACGGAGAAGCGGACCGACTCGCGCTGTGGCTGGCAGGTAAGCCACGGACAACCCCTTCCGAGGCAGGCGTAGTGCTTTCTGCGTATACGTACGCTTGTCGAACTCAAAGGCGCTCCTTTCCGACGAGGGGAAAGGTGCCCGCCTCTCGGGGAAATGCAGCCGGCGTCAGTCGCCCGAACTCAGTGACCGAGCAAGGCGAGACCGCGGCCGGAGGCTGGAAGAGGCAGCCGGGGAGAAGCGCGTTTTCGCGGGCAGCGAGTGCAACCGCTGCGGAGCGCTTCCGCGCGAAGGCCGCTTCCAAGCCGTGAGAGGGACGTCGTGCCGTTCCGACGCCGAGAAGGGGCGAATTCAGTGTGCCGCGGTCCCCGCGACGGGGGATTTTCTCTCCGCAGAGAAGCAAGGATCCGTCTCGCCCTTTTCGAGTGGGCTCCACTGAGAGCACAACATCTGCCGCTCGGCGAACGTCCAGCAGCCTCTTTAGGCAGGGTTCTCCATGCCACTCTGTTCGTCACGCGGAGTGGAGCAGAAACGGAGCCACGGAGAAGCGGACCGACTCGCGCTGTGGCTGGCAGGTAAGCCACGGTCACCCCTTCCGAGACAGGCGTAGTGCTTTCTGCGTATACGTACACTTGTCGAAGTCAAAGGCGCTCCTTTCCGACGAGCGGAAAGGAGTCCGCCTCTCGGGGAAATGCAGCAGGCGTCAGTCGCCCGAACTCGGTGACCGAGCAAGGAGAGACCGCGGCCGGAGGCTGGAAGAGGCAGCCGGGGAGAAGCGCGGTTTCGCAGGCAGCGAGTGCAACCGCTGCGGAACGCATCCGCGCGAACGCCGCTTCCGAGCCGTGAGAGGGAAGTCGTGCCGTTCCGACGCCTAGAAGGGGCGAATTCAGCGTGCCGCGGTCCTAGCGACGGGGGGCTTTTTCTCCGCAGAGCAGCAAGGATCCCTCTCGCCCATTTCGAATGGGCTCCCCTGAGAGCACAACATCTGCCATTCGGCGAAAGTCCAGCTTCCTCTTTAGGCAGGTTTCTCACTGCCGCTCTGTTCGTCACGTTGAGTGGAGCATATACGGAGCCACGGAGAAGCGGAATGACTCGCGCTGTGGCTAGCAGGTATGCCACGGACACCCCTTCCGAGACAGGCGTAGTGCTTTCTGCGTATACGTACGCTTGTCGAAGTCAAAGGCGCTCCTTTCCGACGAGCGGAAAAATGCCCGCCTCTCGGGGAAATGCAGCAGGCGTCAGTCTCCTGAACTCGGTGACCGAGCAAGGCGAGACCGCGGCCGAAGGCTGGAAGAGGCAGTCGGGGAGAAGCGCGGTTTCGCGGGCAGCGAGTGCAACCGCTGCGGAGCGCTTCCGCGCGAACGCCGCTTCCGAGCCGTGAGAGGGACGTCGTGCCGTTCCGACGCCGAGAAGGGGCGAATTCAGAGAGCCGCGGTCCCCGCGACGGGGGGCTTTTTCTCCGCAGAGCAGCAAGGATCCCTCTCGCCCTTTTCGAATGGGCTCCCGTGAGAGCACAACATCTGCCATTCGGCGAACGTCCAGCTGCCTCTTTAGGCAGGGTTCTCCCTGCCACTCTGTTCGTCACGTTGAGTGGAGCATATACGGAGCCACGGAGAAGCGGAATGACTCGCGCTGTGGCTAGCAGGTATGCCACGGACACCCCTTCCGAGACAGGCGTAGTGCTTTCTGCGTATACGTACGCTTGTCGAAGTCAAAGGCGCTCCTTTCCGACGAGCGGAAAAATGCCCGCCTCTCGGGGAAATGCAGCCGGCGTCAGTCGCCCGAACTCGGTGACCGAGCAAGGAGAGACCGCGGC